>NW_028281895.1:140000-145082 GCF_059751285.1 Brachycentrus maculatus
AACAGGACACAGTCCTAGCTAAAGAAGAAGAATAAAAAAATTAATTAAACAAAATCAAACATAAACCACGTTCGGTCAAACCAAGTAACTTTGAGTATTTCGGTTTTCTTGAACGATTTGTGAGATTTGAACACAAACTCAAAATATTGTTATCAAACTCGTATGTACATAAAGTACAAAACGATTAGAATATTAGTTTTTATTGAGAAAACATTAATAACGTGTTAGATTTTTTTTATTAGCTCAAAAATACTGCATGCGTAACATTAGGTAAAGCATATTAGAAGTATCACATATCACCCAAAAATTGTATATCACCTTGATCAGAATACATAGTATGATATATTTCATCTAGCAGGGATACGTGTGCTCGTGGTGTCGGCGCAGCAGGGAGTGGCTGTCTTGGAGAGTCCCTACCTGATATTTTCCAAGTAAAAATGAAATCATATAAAATAAAATGAACAATTATAGTTTTACATTAGTAAATAATAATACGTTAGTGAGTCTGACCACATTGAATTCATGTACTTATAATCATGTCAACACTCCATCTATCGAACGTAGTGCCCTTTGCACCATTGGAGGTCAGAAATAGATTGTTAGATGATGATCCATATATTCTGATGCTATGGAATGAGCCACTACGGATATTTATTTTCATTTATATAATATATTTGGTTAAGTGATATATCATGATTTAGACAAACATTTTTTTCTTCATTTTCTCACCTTGATCAGAAACAATGGTGCAAAAGGCATTCACTACATTGTATCGATAAAGTGTTATCTTAATCGTAAGGCTAAATGATCAACTCCACTCTGTGAAATTTATATTATCAAGTGTAGAAATAAGAATCAAGTTAATGTACATTGTGCATCATTTATGTTTTCTGTAAAATAAGAAAGAAAAAATGGAAAAATTTTCCTTTCTTTTATAAGAAAAAGTTAAAGGAAAAAGCCCCAACGAGAGAAGTCTAGAAAAAATAGAAGATTTCTACATCCAACATCGGAGAGACTGCTGTCAAAGAAAAAAGAAGAATATAATGAATAATTTACTATTAAGTACGGATAAAGGTTAAAATCATCATCATCAAATCCTCATTCGCTCCCGATGATGCATAGGTCACCTCATCATATAAACGCAGTATTATCTTGATCGTTAAATACAATAAGGAAAGGTGATTAGCCCCCCGCTTAAGGCACCAGTTCAAAGTAATATTGAATAAATAATGGATTGAAAAATCATATATTTATTCGACCTTTCTCCTGGGAAACGAACCCGGGATCTCCAGTACGGTAGCCGAGTGTGCTGACCATTATATACTACGGAGGCGGACAAAAAGGTTTCATATTAAAAAGAAGATAAAAATATAGTGTGCTTTATGCTTTCCTCGTATTCACAAATTTATGACGTATTAGACTGAAGACCAAAGTTTCTCGAAACACTAAGTGACCCACTGTTTAACAAGTAGACAAGTATGTATTTGGACCTTTCGGGCCGTTACGGGGGCTCGTAATGTGTCCCTAGCTGAACCTTTGAAATTCATTTAGCCAGATGTGCGTGCTTGCCTGGAGCCTTGGAAGATAAATATTAAAAATATGGATTTTGATTATGGTGAGCGAAAATACGACGATTTTTAGTTGTTTCAGGTTTCAACATTACTGTATTTCAATTTTCTACTATATTACTAGAGTGTGGATCATTTGAATTGTGAAGAGAGGCTTTAAATTGATTTTCTGCGTCTATTTTTACACTCGTTTATTATAAAGTTTCCCTTGTGATAATATAACAAAATATATAATTATCCTAACAATTAAGGCAATTACACATGTTTCGTTTTTTTTCAAAAATGGCATGTGAGGCGCAATTACTTTTGCATTGAAAAAATATTTTAGTATGTAAAATAAAAACCAGTAATTTATCTGTAATGAAACATATCTTCTTCGACATTTAATGAACACTTTATAAAAAAAAAAACATCTTAATTGTTTATTAATAAGACAAAAAATTAAATACAAAACATTTCATTTACATTAAAAAAAACTTTAATACGTAATATTTAGACATATAAGATTTTTAATTACTTTCTAAAAGGTCTTCCCTTGACATATTTTTTTTTGAAATCCTCATAAATTGGTAAATAAAGAGGAAAAAAATCCTGTACATCACGAAGAGGTATTAATTTAATATTAAAGTTGTCTAAAAAAATTCACACATAGATATATTTTTCGGAAAACTCAAATTGATATTGATATTTAAAACAAAACCTAACATTATACGAACCGGTCAGGTGTTTTCTTGACAATTGATTTACTCCAATAAAATCTTCACATATAGATTTTTTTTAATATCTAATGGACTCTTCTTCTCTTAAAGAGCTTTTTATTATTATTTTTATTCTTAATAAATTAACATTATTTTATTGAAAAAAATATTGGTTAAATTTTTTACGAACAAGTATTCTCTAACATTTTATTTGGTCTAAAAAAACCTTCATACGTAGGTATAAAAAAAATATCTCTTGAACTAATTTTCTCTGACAATATGATCCCTCTGTGGATAAAATATTTTCATTCCAAGTGCTTTAATTATATGAAATATTTTCATTACTCTTTAGTTATAACCTTCAACCTAAAAATACACGTTGAATAATTAACGTTGAACCTTATCTACCTCGAAATGATGACTAAAACCCTATACTTTATTACTTTATTAAATAAATACCGTTAAGTGCTTATATTTAATTACAAGGTGGATTAAAAAAACGTTTTAGCGTAGCTAAGTAAAAACAAAATTAACACAATTGAAGGATTTCTTGGGGATGTTTTGATGAAGGTCGAGCTGAAGGTCGCCGGGGTGAAACATAATCGGATAAGTTTTATGTATACACGAGAAAACGTATTTTCTACAAATAATACAACTCGTGGAATCTCCATTTAAATCAGGAAAGCGTATTTATCACCCAAACAATATAAAAGTTTTTAGTAAATAATTTATGGCGCCCTACCTCAGAATGTTTCGAAAGAAAAAAAGAAGCCGGCACATTCGATTACATATATTACAATGATTTACTGGAGCATAACGTATAAATATTGAACGATATTGGCACGAAAACTTTTTGTATTGAATCTGCACACATCATAACTTCTTCAATGTTGGCCGGAAATAATTCGATACAATGTATGTTTTCCTTGGTGACATGCTGCGAGAAATCTATTTTTAAAGCCCTAAAATTTAAAAATTAAATTATAATTAAATTATATATATATATATATATACTAAATGCTGTACTCTGTAAGACACCGCCTCATTTCCGGGTCCGGTATAGAAGCTGTTTTCATTCGGACCCATTAAAAAAAATGAATTTTATAAATTATGCAAGTTCCTAACACTGTCATCGGGGCAAATAGTTTATACTAAGTATAGTGATAGTGTTTTCTTAATACTGTACTATATTAAAAACCTATTAAATACAAATATTTAAGAAGTGATCTGAAGGATAATAAAATTTAAATAATCCCGATTTGTAATACTTTGTGTTGGAAGAAATGTCAGGTTTTTATAGAGGAAGACTTGAGCTTTTCAAATTTCAAAGATTCAATTAAGGTTTTTTTGTTTTGTTTGAACTATAGTGGATATCTTTAATAAAAAGTGTTTTTACTATCTCCTACTTAAATGTAAGTAATACAATACAGACAGTTCTAGCATTTCTTAAAAGTAAGTAAACTCAAATTGATTTTTACTCAAATTGAACACGTTTTGTTCGATGATACTAGTTTCATTAAAATATTTTCTTTGCCTTTGTAGCGCATTGCTTGGCAGATTTCAATTCATTCTATATTAATAAATAGATTCATATTTGTTTTTCTAATAAATGAACTAACTCACATTCCGCTTAACTGCGATAATAGGAGATATAACGCCACACCGCTCTGCCTTCGCAAACATCTTCGCCTCTTCCACATTCCCACATCTCCTTTAATGATTAACAAATGATTGTGTTAATTTACCTGGCAATTATTCTGACTCCAGACCTATCTACATCCAAGTATTCAATATACTTAATTGTGCCAATTTTTAATTGGTCTTCCGCGGTTTCTATTTCCAACTGCATTCACCATATTAATTTGTTTTACTGTTCTTTTCTTACTCATATGTTCATCTTTACAAACCTTTCTTAATGTTATCGATAATGCATATCTCAGCCTTCGATACTTCCCTTATTTCACCATTCGAACATCGATCATACTTTGTTTCGACACAAATTTGACTAAGGGATCGCATTTCAACTGCATTTAGTCTACATTTAATACTACTTTTGTCAACTGTACGCTTCACTTCCATATATGTTGGGCATGTTCAATAAATAAGTGAAGGAAGAACAGTAATACAAATTTATGTCAAGAATGTTGCTGGAGATAGAAGCTTAAGAAAACCGATAAAAACTTGGCATGATGAAATATTTCAGTAACTTAAAAGCGGTTAGGCCAAGATTTGGAATTTTTGGCGGGCATGTATGAGAAGATGCGTGAGTGTGGATGAGTCAAAAGTTGTTAAGAAATACAGATTGGTGTGGCATTCTATTCTCTCTGCCAACTCCTGCAGGGAAACAGGGTGATATCTACTTTGTTTGTTTTAATATTTCCATTATTTTTAAATTTCAATAACTTAAGACTCACTTACTAAAGTAGTATGCAGTTACTCACCAACAACATTTAGATACACAAAGTAGCTTTTGACCGGTTGTGTTGGTACTTGGCATTCATACATCCCAGCATCCCTCTGCTGCGCCCACTTGATATGCAGCATCCAGTCATTCCGGTCGCGGTGGTGAGACGCCTGGAACCTCTCATCCGAGGTATACGAGTAGCTCCCCACCGTCAAGATATGGAGGTCTCTGTGCCTTATCCACGATACCTGATATCACAAAGAACAGCGAAAAGTCAGGATATGAAGTCCATGTGCCTTATATATGATACCTGATATCACAGAAAATAACGATAAATCAGGATATGAAGTCAATGTGTCTTATATATGATACCTGATATCACAAAGAACCACGGTAAGTCAGGAAAGTATAT
>NW_028281896.1:0-43099 GCF_059751285.1 Brachycentrus maculatus
TCCCAACCCCAACCCCAACCCCAACCCCAACCCCAACCCCAACCCCAACCCCAACCCCAACCCCAACCCCAAATGACCAGAATTAATGAGATGACTCTGATGCTTCATCGGATAGTTATTTCACAAATAATATTTAAAGCCTCATGCGCGAATTGGAGGAAATCCAAAGCAAACAATCTCCGTTGGAAGATTTATGGGAACAGTTGCTCCACGAGCCGAGTGATTCCGTCAATCAAACCAGCGAAAGCCATCATTTATTGGCATCCAAGATCACTTACAAAAATGATCAGAGGAAATTTGAAGGCAATCCATCGCTTTCGGTCAGTATTAGGCCTCCAGCAAGCATATGGGAAGAATGCAGAGATGATATCTTGCATCTAGACTGGATCTACCCCAATTAAAGCATCAGAGCGTATTTAGGCTAATTCTGGGAAAGATAAGAAGAGAGCCTCTCCTTCGAATAGTTCCCATAAATGCAAATGCTTACCGAAAATACTCCCTAAAATCAAGATGACTCGAAGAGTCTTTGTTCTTCCGAACAAACGGAATTCAAGTTTATCTTTATGTAGAAAAAAATAAAGGGCCGTAAAAAAAATAGCAATGTCCCTAAGTTTATTGTCAGGCTCTATCTCAAATATTTTTCATAGCTTAACGCCAACAAAAAACCCAATATCATCGATTTCCATAAAAAAGTGAAAGGCTGCTTGAAGGGCCGAGTTGGCAACAACTACAAAATAATTGACATCCTCCGACTATTCAACCTCAAAGGCTGCCCCAACTCAGAGATATCTGAGAATAATCGAGAAGTTATGTCACACATCCTGCGAGCCAAGTCCTTCCACGAAATACTAGAAAACAACTATATAAATGGAAATATTATTTCATACATGATGGCCCTAAAGGTATACGCAATAAGATGCAGAAGCTAGAGTCTAGCTGAAAGAGTGAAAGTGCTTTGACAATAAAATGGTTTGACCCTCCTCTCAAGAGCTTTTATGCTCTATCGTTTGTCGCCTACTCTGAAGAGGAAATTCAAATCTCAAAATATTGTGTATTAAATGTAAATTTCGTCATAATATTTAAAATATACTCCATGTTCAAATAATAAATGATTATAAAACTACTTAAAAACAATATGGAAAGCAGCGTAACAGACAAACAACATATTACTTTGATGAGATTATATTTTTAATAAAATGATTCGCTTTTTATTGATCAGATCTCTCATTCCTGTTTGGGCTCATATTTGATTTCACCTAATTTTTCCCATCCTTTATAATAATCTTCATCGACGGCCATGTCCAACTCTAATGCGAATTTGGTTGTCTTCAGAAGGAATCCTGATTCGAACATGAAGGATAGATTTGAATCTGGAATTTTATAATTTTTTTGTTCGCTTTTCATAAAAGATTCATATGACTGAGAGTCAGGGCCATGTGGTGTCATGCAAGAGTGCAAAGAGGAACAGCCTGGCCCAAAACCTTCCTTTTTCGCATCATACTCTCCGCATATGTTGCCCATGAACTCGGACATGCAGTTTCGGTGGTAATAGGGCGGCTTGAAAGTATTATCAGCCACGAGCCATCTCGTTGGAAAAATTACGAAATCAAGAGATGCAGTTCCTTCCATGGCAGATCTGGAAGTTAGAACTGTAAAAATGCTTGGATCGGGATGATCGAATGAAATGGATCCGATTGTGTTGTAGAGATCCAAGTTATACTTGCATGGGGCATAATTTCCACGCCACCCTACAACGTCGTAAGGTGAATATTCCGATTTGCATTAAAATATTTTGCCAATATACTTGTTGACAATCTAGACATAAACAATGAATTACCTTCCACTCTTCTTTGGAATCTTCGAACCATGCAGTCGGGTATAGAAAATCCTTAGGGTTCGCCATGCCATTTGCTCCAATCGGCCCGAGCTCAGGCAAAGCTAAATGGTGGCTATAAAGTTCAAAAATCCAGCCCTTAATGTCTTCCTCAACATCTACTGTAAATTTGACGCCACGAGGAATAATACAAATTTCCCTTGGTTGCACTGTGAGTTTCCCGAACTAAGTTGTAATATACATGGTTCCTTGATGAGGCACAATGAGGAAGTCCCCATCAGAATTATAAAAAGCCTACTTATTCATGGATGAGTTTGCTGAGTACACATATATTGCGACTCCTTGTTTCAAGCTAGGCTCTCCGGCGCCTGCGACGCTAATCAAACCGTCAACAAAGTTCACCTTTTAGCCCGATTTTGTATTCGGAATCGGTTTCCATCGCAGCTGATTTGGATGGAAACTAAGATTTTATTAGGTCAAGTAGCTACTGATAATTCTGTAAGTTTTTTTCGACTGCTGGTACTGCCCTTGAACTGCAGAAGGCCTTACTTTATAAAGCCATGATTTCTGGTTTTAGGTTCTCTTGACAGTGAAAGCAGTTCCGGATAATTGCTCAGCAAATAAGCCGTATTTGATAAATAAGGGGCTGTTTTGGGCTGAATATGAAAATATGAACTTTTTGGAATTGCTCCTTCTCTGGCTTCAGTTTCAAAACCGTTACCAAAGCCCCCGAGGTACGATAGATTTTAAAATCTGCTCGAAACACTCTTCTGCATGCTGATATTATTAATATTATCGAGCTCAGATCATATAATTATACACTATATACAACTATTAATCATGAACCATAAATAACATGGTTTTACTGCTGCCCTCAAACGATTCATTATTTATGAATAATTTTCATTCAGCATTTCCGGATTGCAGTAAGATAGTTTAAAGATAATAATTTTTCATGTTGTCCATTTACCATGTTGCCAATTTACCAGATCAAATCGTGATTAACTTTAATTTATCCTTATTGAATAGAATACTGCATGCATAATGAATTTGAAGCAGTATCTCGCGACGAAAGAGATAATTAAAAGCTAAATGTATCATTTGTCGCTCCCTTATGATAATTAGAGGATGATAAGCTTACATCTCAAATGCCGACATTCCATTAACCATTGAGTAAATATTAGTTAATTCCCATCTAGATCATATTACCTCATCAAACATATCATATATTCTGAGAACTGATTCTGTATTTTATTGTTTGTTTGTTTAGGTTCCAATTTGAGGTTGCTCTCTGATTAAATCAATATAGTTTTCGAATCAATTATGGACCGCAAGCACGAGCTCATAGGAAGAGATCCAACTATTCTGGAATGCTGCCTCAAATCAATGAATCAAGAGCCATACATCGGCGTGGATGCGAATTGCGCAAAGTAAGCCATATTTTGTTTGGAGCACTCCGCACACATCAATGAGGAGGGTTTATTGCACCAGATGATGCCCCTGAGAGCATTTAAGAGAACAGTCCATAGCAAAAAGTTTCTGATGCAAGAGAAAATTGAGCATCTCCTTGAGTCATTCAATAAGTTCATGGAAAAGCTAATATAAAACATTCAGGAGCTGAAAGTGCGTAAAAACATCGAGTTGTCAATGCTCTGGCTGCGTGAAATATCTGCAAATGAGTAGGAGTACGAGCTAATGCGACAAGTCTATCGGATGGACTTCAAAGACCTAACCTGCAATGACATTCACTCGATCTATTACAAGATTATCCACAACGACAGCCTTTACCAGAAGGAGTTGTCCGAAATTAAATGCTACGAAGGAATCGCGAAGATTTTATAAGATTTGGGCAATAATTAAATTGCGAACAAGGTGATCACAGAGAAAATCACAGAGATTGAGGGTCTGCTCTTCAGCGACGGCAAGATTCTGCAGAGAATCCTGCCCGATAAGCGAGCCCTTAAGCCCTTCGTGAAGTAGATACTCCTCGAGGAGACTCCTGGCACACCCACCAATTACTCCATCAACTACCACAAGGCTGAGTCCTTGACCACATTCACCAAATACTCCTCGCTCTTCTCCAAGTATCCGATGATCCCCCACACCACCTACCACATTGCGATCAAATCTAAATATGCCAATATCATGCTTGGAGTCTGCAGCAATCAGGCAAAGTTTCAAACCGAGCCCAGCCATGACAGGCACTATTCCAAAGCATCTATCGTCTATAACTTCGCAAATGGCTATACTTATCGTAACGGCACTCTCTATAGTGGGAGTGGCAGTGCGAGCAGTCTCAAAAATTGTAGTGTTCACAACGTTGGCGGGATGAACGAAATCGTGGTAAAAATGAGACTGACCGACGACTAGATTATAATAATGACCAAAGAAAAAGTCCTGATGAGAAGCAGTTTGAAAAGACTGAAGAAGAGGATGGCCAAAAGTGAAGAGAAATAGGAAATTTATTTGCACATCTTAACCCGCACCAAGGGAGAATACGTGGAAGTCTAGAGAGATAAATAGATATCGGCTGGCAACATCGGACTATTGAAGGTGCTCGATATAGGCCACCCTGAAGAAGATTCAGAGTGTTCATAGCCATAAGAACTGCATATCGAGGATGAGAGCGAAGTTCTTGAGATCAAACCCAGTAATCAATCAGCACGCAGTTCCATTCAAAAAGCGTACCCTCTTCCCAAATAATCTTAGCTTCAATAACCTCAGAGCGTCCCGAAAAAATTGCTGACCCCACAAAAGCAATCTATGTTTTTGTTCAAATCCTAAAGTGGGAATTCAGATGATTTCTAAACACATAAAAGTAAGGATTCGTTCATCAACTGCAATAATTTTGGCTCTATCTCCCAAAATCACAACGAGCAGAGCGTTCAGAGAGAAATGAGCAAACCCCAAAATTATATCAAAATTTATGAGGAAAGCACGAGTGGTATAAAAAAATAAGAGTAAAAGTATAAAATCAGGCTGTCCCATGACAACCTATTGAGAGCCAATTACACAAACTTTGAGAATGTTGAAGAGAAGCTTGGATCGTAAGAAGAGCACTCCGATGAACCCATGAGCATTAATGCGGGAAGAATGATCGAAGAAGAGTTTGTTCATATAAACTCATCGTAGGAAAACATCCAATGCAACTCGATTATCAGGCAGGGTAATGGAGAGAGCAATGATAAAATAGGCACACAATCGAGATAAATGGGCATTGTCCAACAACTAGAGGAATCTAACTAATCTTACGAATAATCACGATAGAAAAGCAATTCGATTCCCTTGATTTTAGGATAGTCTGAAAACTAAAGCCTCAACTGATGGCATCTACATCAGTCTGATGATACTTGTGAGAATAAATATCATAATTCATACTAATCTGAATAATCTGAAGTAGATATTAATCACTAATTTTGTCTGGCATACTTACTTCTTAAGAATTAACTTCCTAATACATACATTTCTGCGGCGTGGAGAATATCTCCAACATTTGATTTGATTTAAAGCTTTTCTCGATACTGTTCAGGGAAGATAATGCGATCGCGGTACTAAATCGCAAAGTTTATGATGCTTTCGTGCAGAATATAGTTGGGGGAGTAGGAGTTGGCTAAGTTTATATAAACCGAGTCTTGCTTGGCAGAATTATAGGTATCGGGCTTCATTATTTTGATGCTGTTGTCATTTGTATTCAGGGTTAAAATCACTTTTATTTCAGGAATTTGCATGTAAATCAAACCTAAGCTGTAGGCCTTGCATTTCACTTCGAATCCTTCGGGCTCCAGCAAGCCTACTTACTAATGAACAAGGATTGGGTCATCTAATGAGCCCTTCATGTTGTTCTCCTGGCTACAGTGGGGACTCATTACTGCCTTCTGTTTGCTGTTTTATTGCACATACATTAAGAATAATTTAAGTTGGGCTGTGAGAGACCTTTATGGTTATCCTTCGATTTTCAATCGAAATGGAATAGCATTGATGTACATCTGAAAATCGCTCTGCTTCTTATTGAATTTGCGGTAGACAAACTCAGTGACACTTTTCGCTCCATGTGTCTCAGATGCCAATGTTGAAGAGGAGGGATTTAAAAACCAAAAACCTATCCCATCGAAAAGAATATTTTTCGAGTACTATGGGCAAAACCACACCGAGCACTATCCTTCAGTCCTCCCCTTAGGTTAGAGATGGGCTGAGCTTTACGATGTCTTTTGAATAGAGATATAGTTGCATTTGTTGTTGTGGTTGATCCTCCCAAGGACTGGCAGTGCCAACCTCTCTTTACTGCCGATATGTAACTTTTATTATTGAAGATGAGGGAGGAAGTTGGCCAATGTGATGGGCTTGGGCATCATAGTCTTGGCATACTTGATCTTCGAAGTAGAGTTTAGCTCCAATTCCTTTGCCCACTCGTACTCGACATAAGTCACTCCCTCCCCGATTTACTAATACTCTATTAAACTGCTCCACAGAAGCCACAAGGGATACTCCCACTCTTTGCCCACATTGAAGATGGTAGATTGCTTAAAGGCTCTCTGATATAAGTACTATGTGGTATTGCTGTTGCTGCTATTCGTGTTTTCAGGGAACTAAGTGTACGAATGTTTGTGCTTTGCAAGAAGCTACTTTGTCATATTACGTTTGGCACTCGATGCATTATGAATGGCAGAAGTGAATGGGCACAGGTATTGGATGTATTAGATAGTCACAATATAGAAATCTGGATGTAGTGTCAAACTGGCTTGCTTGTCATCGCTCCTAATGCGATAGCCATACCTTTGGCTCTTCTCTGCCACCACTATTTATTATATTTATGGGTTAAGCCACCGGAACTCTTTAATCTTGTGTTTCAATTTTATGCACTACTCCTCGTCTTTGAGGATCGCCCCTGTGCTATTCGAGCATAGATAGTTTTGAGTGTCGATGAAGCAGTGATGATCGCCATATTTGTTTATCAGCTACGTGCATTCCATGAGTTTCTGCATAAGCTCGGCCGTTCTGTTTTGCACATTCGCATCGAACAAGGTCTCATAGTTTATGTGGTTAATAATTCCCTTGCGAGACTGGTAGAGTATTTGGGAACCTTCCCATATAAAAATCGAGCCGTCTGAGTCGTGAATCTCGACATGATTATTCTGGCATAGCAGTTTAACTTTCAGGTTTGCTTGCCTTTCGAATTTAGCATTGGGCTCACACAAAGAGTGTGAGAATGTGGAGTTTTCATGGAGGTTGTTCGACTGAGAGCCTCTGAAACTGCGCATGGTTCGAGTATAGTTTAAAATAGTAGTTAATTTTGATAAATAATTACAAATTGATTATCACTTCTCCTTATCCGACTCGCACAAGATCTTCTCGTTCAAGTGGAACGAATTCACGACGGTGTTATAAATCGTCAACAAGACTAAGCTACCCATCATGATCCCAAAACAAATGCTGATGTTCTTCAACGAAATTTATATTATTTCCAGTGCCTCCAACTTCCCTGTGAAGAACGGGAATATGACCGATATGATGAAGTCAATCAGAATCAGAGCCAGAAGAAGCGGGTTGAAGTAGATCTTTTTTTTGAAGGGGCTGCTTCGATATAGCAAGAATGCACTAAAGGGAGGAATCATTATGAGCATGAGGAACAAGAGAGTTGCCGAGTGATTCTTGGAGTTGAAGCCTCCTTCACTTATTCGAACTCGTGGCTGAGGGTTCGGCAAGAACTATCCAGAACTCCAAAGAAATATTGACGCCCCTAATGCTCCTAAAAATGGAATCACTATGTGCCCCCATATAATGAGGTGATTCGATAGGTTCAAAGAGTTTGAGTCAGGCACGCTTTTTGTACCTTCCTCTGCGGGGTAGCTAATCGACTGTAAGACAGGGAACAGTAGTATCGAAGCGAAATTCAAATACATGATCTGGACGGTCGAGTAGTATGTGGTATCTGCAATCATGATAATGGAAATTAGAAGGCCTGTCATTGCCATACCCATATAAAACTGGTATATTTCAGTAATGTTGCTCTGAGTACACTTGCTTTACCGAATAATGAGCTCGACATCTGCAATATTTTTGATCGTGAAGCTTGACCCATAGCTTGCATCGGTCTACTGAATGCCGATCGATAGATCAGCCTACCTTAGAGCAAGGAGGTCGTTGGCGCCGTCTCCACACATGCCCACTTTTCTTTTATCCTTCTTCAGCAACTTCTCAAACCAAGTTTGCTCTTTGTTTATTCGATCTTTGTCTTGGTTTTTAAAGGATTTTATGATTTCTGCTTTGTTTTCAGGAGAAATCCTCGCGAACACTTTGATTTGGCTTGCGAGGTAGGGCCGAGGCTCCAATTAGAAAAAGTCATTGTCGATTGCGTAAACGTACTACTGCTGGCTTAGATATGAAGATTCCTCCTCTAATATGATTTACTTTTCCGACTGCCCCTTTATTATGATCTTGCCTTTGTATTTCCGATTCGCTAAAACTTTTTCCCCCGTTTATTCGGCGTCATAGGAAGTACGGTCATGTCTATAGCCTGGCTGATCCATCCCTTGCAAACAAATAACTGGCTGATGGGTTGTCAGGATTCCTGCTCTTCTCGCAGTTTCGACCGCGACATAGATATTATCTCCTGTGATGATTTTGGGCTCAATATTGGAAGCGATAAGCTTCTACATTGTCACTTTGGTATCAGCCTTGACGAGATTGTCGAAAGCGATGATCCCGATACATATAAGTTCCTTTTCAAGCTCTTCTCGATCAGCAGTGAGGTAACGTTAAACCTTCTCTAAGCTGATTTATTTATAAGCCATGGCAATTGTTCGAAATCCCTCATATGATAGATTTTTAATCTTTTCAATGAGTTTAGGATTCTTGTTGACTGACTGATTATTTATCTTCTCCGGGGCTCCCTTTACGAAAATGTAATACTTTTTGCTGCTGGTTGACCTAACGAGCACTGACATTGATTGGAACTTAGATTCGAACTGATTAATGCGTAGGACTTCGAGTTTAGGAGTGAGCCCTGAGAATCGTTCTTCCTCATGAACATTTGAATTTAGTTCCCTCATTCTTTTCTCACTATACTCGCCTTTGTTATTACTGTTGGCTTCCGGGTCTTTGCAGTAAACTTCAAACTTTACTTTGGTGTCCTTTGGCGTTTTCATTGAAGCCTCGGAGGCAATAAACATTTCCCGATCGATTTCATCTCCTAGAATTTGTCCGTTGATGACTTTTGTTGTATGGCATGATGCGAATATTCTCCAGGCCATTCTATTCCTCTTCCTGTGCAGTTCTGTTGAAATGTCCTCATACTCCTAGCTTAGGCCTGGCTTGCCATTTAGGTTTTCCTTATACTTGAAAATGTGTCGGATTTCGACTTTGGGAAGAGTGAGAGTCCCCGTTTTGTCGAAGCAGAAGTTTTTAATTTGGGCACCATCAACAGTTTTTTGGGGTTACGTGCCGGAAATTCCTTTCAATCTCAGCCTCGTCAACGAAAAACTGTACGCGATGTTGAAATAAATGGGAAGAGGAGGAGGAGCGGAGGAAGCCAGGAAATCGACGAACTTGAAGAATATGAAGACAGGCTCGACATCAATTCTCAGCAGAATGAATAGAGTCGCAAAGAAAACTGCGAGGCTAACAATCACAATTTCAAGTGTCATGATCATGAGCGATCGAATAATATCAGGATCTTTGACCTATCTCTATAGGATTTTGCGGATGATTCGTCCTCGATGGGTCGCAAAGTTTGTGGTGACCGCGAGGGCGCGGCTATTCTCTCTATTCTAGAAGACTTTGGAGCCTTCAAAAAGCCAGACATTATTGTTTTTAATTTCCTTCTCCCTGGTGATGGCGAATTTTCCAATGGGATGTCCCTCTCCAGTGAGATTCGCCTCATTCACATAAACATCACCTCGCATCACAAGTGAATCTGCTGGTATTTATGAGTCAGGAATATAAACATCGCCCGGCACTAAGTTGACATTCTTGAGTTTGATAATATTTCCATTCCTCACCACATCCACATCGAATGTCATTTCTGCAATTTCTTTGATCTTCTTGTAACTGAAGTAGAGCATAATGTAGTTGATGGTTGCCGTCAGGATCGTGAAAAAGAGGAGGGCGATTGCAAATGGAGCGTAGCCCTGTAAGAAGAACATGAAGCAGAAGAAGTACTGTAACAGAAAGTATGGGGCTACCAGTACATCTAACTGATACGCGAAGTAAGATGGGATTTAGACTGGGTGCTGATTATCTCCATACAACTCGCGATTGGTCTCTACTTACTGATCCGTAAGTCCATTCCGTGCATGGGTTGGGTTTATGTATCTGCTGAATTATTTCTATATCGACAAAGCACTTGGCACCGCAAGGCTTTCTGATTTTAATACATATCTCAACTTCTTATACATGAAGCGCATGGGGAAATTTCCAGGGTTGTTTAGATCCACGATCAATTAAGTTTTATCGTTGCCTCGGATGAACAGCTGGCTCGCTGAGAAGGGAGAGCAACTGTCATAGAATACCCATTTCCGAAACTTGGCATAGTACTTCAAGGCGAAAAGGGGAAAGACTGTAAGGACTGCCAATATTGTGAGCACAATGGCTTTCGGGCGATTAACTCTAAGAAACTCGAACTCTCGAACTTGGCATTGCCCTTCGAGCTATCGAATGCGTTCCTCAACTTCGAAGACTTCTTCTGACTTTAATGGATATGGCTCATAGTTAATGAGTTCTGCTGAGGCCCCCTGGTTGTTATTAGTCTCAAGCGAACTTTACTTTCCAAAAAAAGGGAAAATGGGCACAGACTTCGACCCGATGCTCTTTGGTTTTGTTTAATTATTAGGAATCATTTAAGGCTAATTTTGGTGCGTGTTGAAAAAATCAGATTAGGTGTTCTGAGAAATTGGCGATAGTTTAACAACATGAGCATTCACATTTGGGTCTTGTTTGCTTTTCTTATTCATTCGATCTATGTTTAAATATATGCTACAATTCAATGCGATAAAAGCTATAATTTTAGATGAATAGTGCAAGTGCATTTGCCCATTCTGGCTTGACTCAAATTTTAAAGCTACTCTCGCCCTCAGGAGCTATTTAGTTGCCCATAGGTCAAGAATACTGATGTTTCAGTGCTACAACCGTTAGGCTTACTGCCCAATCATACACGTAATGCCGGGTATAAATAATATAATGCTTAGCCCTTTATAAATATAGGTTTTAATTAACTTCGGTTTAAGTTCGCTTTTTAACTAAATATATTTAAACTATTTATATATATTCTAATCTACTAATCTAATCTAATCTAATAGAATATCACAGCTGATTTATTTATATTCAATCCTTCTCATTTATCAGACCCAGGCCTGGCCTCCTGTTTCTGAAAAATTTATTTCCCTTTATTTATTGTATTATTTTCTTAATTCTGATATATTCATTTTATCATAGTTCGTTTTGGTTCTGCTTTCCCTCAGAAATTAGTATTTTTCACTATCCCATGCTCTACAAGGTGATACCGAGTTATTATGCTTTTGGGGTGCTCCTAACAGTAGTGCTGGCTCGCTCAAAATCCTCATAATGCTGTTAAGTTATGGGTTGAAGCTTCGGATTGGTTTTCACTCTCCCCATATACCACAATCAAAATTTAAATTCATGCTCCTTCAATATGCTTTTGCATATTTGTTTATATTTATTTTAATACATTACAATAGTTCAAACTACCTTATTACTTCATAGCTCAAAAAGTATGAAGCAAATGGCATTATAACAGATATAAACTGTTAAATTTTATTGTATTAGTTTGCTTTCATTTTATGTCTATGTAAAACTGTTAGCATTTATTTTACTGGAAATACAAATTGGTTTAATTTTATCTGCTTAATTTTGATTCCTCATATTCAAAGCCATTAGCTGATATTATCGGCATTTATTGAATGGATTAATTCCATACAAATAACCAGCATTGAATCGGCAGATCTGTTTGGGATTATTTAGTATTTTTAATAGATTTGGCCCAGACTTCGAGGGTCATTCAAACGAATTTTGATACAAATATTATCTGACGCTGCTGGTTCGGATCCGCTGAAATATAATGCCAGGAGGAATATGATACAAAATTATCATACTTTATCCTTCGTCTGAACTATATCTTTTATAGCTTGTTCAGTGCTCGCATTTTTAAAACAATCCCTGCCTCAAGCTTTACACATTTTATCTGTTCCAGCTCATATTATTATTTACATTGTTTCCAGTGCACAATGCCTCCGAAACAAAATTAAGCTCCGGAAAAGAATGTTTAGGCCAAGAATTATGTACCTCCTGAAGGGCGAAGTGCTCGCCCAGCTTCACAGAATCCAAAGCCCCTTAAATCTAACGAATAATCCCAAAAGCGGGGAGCTCGCTCTCAAAAAGGTCCAAAGCTCTAGTCTGAATCAATCATGAATGAGATACTACACGCATCGCAACAGAGCCGTAAAATTGATTGTGTAGTAAATTTTCCAGATCTTCCTCTTGACTAAATTAATTTCAAAGTATTGGACCAAGTGGAAGATGAGGTGGAGTTCGATATGTTCCTCAAACTCACTGAAGAGGCAAGAAAAGCATTAGTCAAAATGCAGAGGTTAGATAAGGTCATGAACTTCCGCGAGACAGAAAAGTTATGCAAAGATGCAATTGTAAAGGAGCTGCGGAGAATATAAAAAATTAAAAACCATAACAAAAATATGAGGGTGAAGCTGTTTGACAACGAGCTGACTATCACTGCGATTACCAATCTTTTGAGACTTGTCAGCGAAATGAGTTCCGAAAGGGACAAATACAAGAACGCCAAAGAAGCATCGGATGAAGCATAGAAGAAAAGAAGATAGATAAAATTCAAACAAGATTTATAAGCCAAAAGGGGAATCAAAACTGCAGATCCGAAGAAGTAGGAAGCGATCTCGAAGCTAATGACTGAAATTGATAACTACATCACAGTAAATGACTCTCCAAAACTTATACTCAGCCTGCAGGAGCTACTCGACAATTATTCCAATGAGGAGAGTGTTTTCATTTTTATCAAACTGTATCAGGCCCTTTTCGATTCCCTCATTCGAAACGAAACAACCAAAAAGAATGAAAGATAGTTGAAGAGTCTGGTGCAGTCCTTATCTGAGATGAACGAGGGAAACTATGGCCAGTATATTCAAGAACTGAAAAAAAGGCACGGCTAAATCAAGGAAGAAATCTAGATTCTGATCGAACAACAGAATGCCTTCAAAAAATAAAAAAAATCCGCTTTCTCCAAAAATAAAAACGAACTTTCGCCCGAAAAGGACTCCACATTTTTACTCGACTACATCAATCTTAAACAGACTGACCCTAATCTCAGAACAATTACAAGTAACTTGGACAATCTCGAAAATCTCTACGATGCCTTCATCCACAACTACTAAACCATTAATCTCAAACTGCTCAACATTCCAGTCTAGAATGCAAGTGAGGAAAGTTCATAGACTTCCCTGTTGAAAGAATAAAGTAACAAGACTCAACACCTATCTGAAAAGGTGAATGTAATGAAAACTTAAATCAACTAACTGACTTATAGCAATTCTAACATGAAGCTACTTAACCAACGGATAGCATAAATAGCAGAGGCATTGGAAGATAATGCCAAAAAATAGGGAACCTCTCGAATCGCCAATAATGATTTATTGAAGCCCCATTTGTCGCAGTTGCGCACTCATTTACCATATAAAGATATTGAGGAAGCACAAGCATTTGCCAGCCTGCTCGAAAATATACTGAAATACCAATAACCTCAGCAGTAGGAACAAAGAGTATATGGTTAAATCAGTCAATGCCTCAGCAATTTAACATAACAGAAACAGAGATCAAAGAGTCCTCTTTCTTCATATAAAATATAACAAATTTTATCAACTGGCAATGCAGCCGCATCTGTGGTATAAAATCAGTTGCGAACATTGATTACTGGCTATGAAGATTAAATCCATGGGTTATAATAAATACTAAAAAGGGAAACAGAGGAACTGAAGAAGCAATTGATGAAAGAAAAAAAAGCCAACTTATAAATGAACAAAAGGAACAAAGCCTCCAGCGGACATAAAGTAATCTCATATGAAACCATTGATGAGTAGCCAAGCCATTAAGAGACGGAACATATCAAGATAATCGATGCTGTTTATAAGCTGATTAGGCAAGGAGGTGACTGGTGGCTGAACATGCCCAAAGAGCTCACAGAGGAGCCGTAACTTTAACCAATCTGCCATATCATCGACATCCTCAAACAGAACATACTATAGCTCGATAGAGTCAACAAGCAACTTAATACATACGAACAGTAACTCAGCAAACAAGCAAAGATTACTACTGAGGGGCCTAATGTCTAGGAAAAAATTAATGCGTTAAAAAAATAGCTAAGACTATGCAGATAGAAGTTAGCATCGCACTCATCTGATAAAGTACCCGAGCAATCCTTGCGTCGCTCTGAGAAATATGCCGAAGGGTCACAGTCATAGATTAACTAGAAACTATCTAAAACTATATAGAATCTGCAGATGCAACTATAGACAAAAATCCATGAATTTGATCAAGAACGATCCGCACTCTTAAACAATTGCTTCAACGACATTGCACTAAAGGAGCAATAGATCATTTACTTACAGAATGCGTTGCAGGAGGAGCAGCAATTGCATCAGCCATCCTTGGCAGAGTAGACTCAAACAACCAAGAGGCCATCCAAGTTTGCAGAACAGCATAGCAGCATTCATTACATGGATTTCAGTTTACAGACCTCCTCGATTTTGATGCACGAGAGGACGATCGCAGATCATACCTTCGAAAAAATCAACACCCTCGAGTAGGAGCTCGAGCAGAAAGAGCACACCATTGAGGAGCTGCAGCTGCAATCTCATAAGCTGCGCAGGGACATTCTGAAACTCGAGGAGACCCATTCAGAAGTGCATCTGAAATAGACGCGGAAAGTTGAATCAGAAGTAGCAGACAACTAAGAGAGTGGGATGAAGATTCCAGCTTTAGAATTGTAGCTGTATCGCAGGAACCAATAGCATCAGACCCTGCTGATAAAATGCAAGATACTATAAAGAAACCAAAAATAAATCGAGCACCGCAAATGCAACTAACGCAAAGAGATATTCTTGGAGTTGGAGAAGACCAAGCAACAGTTGATCAGCCTGCACAAGCAGGTCGAAGAGACTGAGAGACAGCTCGATCATGTCAAGCTGTAACTCCACCAGGCTAATAACCAAATACAGGCCAACCACATTCAGATCGAAGACAAGACCAACTAACTCGAGAAGCTCCAAAGATAGTTCAACACTCTCCAAAGCGATTCCAAATCCACAATCCACTCTCTCAAATCATAGATTGACCGGCTCAGGGACGCAAATAAAAGACTGGAGTAAGAGAAGAATTCAATTGAACGCAGTCACAGCTAGCTCTAACAGGAACTAAACAATCAGTAGAGAATTGTGCAGCAGAGGACATCGGAACTCGAGAGGCAATTGAATAAGTTCACGATCATCAACAAGACCCAAAACGATCAAATAAAGCAATTACAAGATATGAATTATGAGCTGCATTAAAAGATACTGGAGTTGTAGAATTTCAGTCGGAAGAGTGGCCATCAGGAAAAGGAAATCAGAGATCTCAAATAGAGATAGAGGAATATCAAAGAAATAGGCGATCGAGAAATCGACAAATACCGCAATGAAATTGATAAATATCATAGTGCACTTCTCTAAAAATAAAGTGAACTGCAGTAGCTCCTGCTAAAATGCGGAAATCTGAACAGTCTTGGCATCGATCTTGAAAATACGAGAAGGTAGATAGCCAGTAAGGATAAACTCATCGAGAACCTAAAAAACAATGCATTATATCAGAAGCAGCAATTCTAAAACTAATTGACCTAGCGGGAACTTAACCAACATCAATTAGTTGGCACTCAAGTTGATTCTCTCACCAGACAAATCAACAGCAAAGATACTCAAATCATTATCCTCAAGAAAGAGCTCGAAGCCAACATCAAAACCGTATATGAGCTGAAATAACTGCTGGCAACCACAGAAATCGAAAAGGAAACTCTAAAAAGGGAAGCCAATAAAAAAGAAAGAATAATAGAGTAACTCAAGCAGAAGAGCAAGCATGAAGCTGACAATCTTTTGAAAATGTATCAAGCAGAAAGCATGGAGAAGTAAAAGCATGGTAAAAACTAGAGACACATTAAAGCTGAATTATAGAACATTAAAAAACGGTTAAACGATCAATAAAAGTAACTCCAAATTGCCTACAATACGGCGAATATCCTCAAAGCAAACTCTCAAAAAGTATAAAATTAGTTACTTGACAAGATTAATGAATAGCTCGCAAAACAGCTCGAAATCGAGAGTCTCAAGAGGGACCTCCAAGCCAAGGAGAAAAGCATCCACGTAACCAGCACCAAAATATCGCAATTAGAGGCATAACTCATCGCTAAAGTCACTCTCGTCATTAAAATGGAGACAGAAATCGAAAGCCATCTCAGTATCATTATGCAAAAGGAGAGGGCACTTGAGGAGAAGGACAGAGAGCTCCAAGGAATTAAGAAGTCATCGTAAATCTATCAAAATTAACTCAACAAGAATAAAAATTAGTTCGAAGAAGACTCGAGAGATAAGTAGAATAGGATAAAATTGATGTCTGCGTAGATTACCAGTATTAAAAGAGAGTTTGAAGTGAGTAAGAGATAATTATAGAACTCCAAAAGGGAATTCAGCGCAGAGATGGCCAACGCAAAAAGAGAGGAGGCCAACAATTCGAATTAAATTCAGAAGGCTAAAATGTAAGCTGAGGCGGGCAAAAGAGAAATTTAAAGAAACAACATACAGCTCGAGACCATCCAAAAGGAATTATAAAAAAGTAGAAGATAAGCATAGCAACACAAAAGAGAAGTATAACAGCGTCAAAGAGAAGTTTAAGAGCAGAAAAGGGAAGTATCAAATGCAAAAAAAGAAGCAGATAATATTAAAAAAGAATCAGAAAAGAACAAAAGAGAGGCATAGGAGCATAAAAGAGCGATTGAAGACCATAACAGAGAGCTATAAAAAACAAAAAGATAATTTTAAATAAGTAAAAAATAACTGGAAGTGGAAGTCACAAAGAGCAAGCGACAGGCGTAAATAATAAAAAAAGAAGAAAGCAATGGCAAAAAGTAGCTATAAATCGAGCTGACTAACACAAAGAGACAGTTTGAGATATAAATAACGAACAGCAAACGATAGGCCGACATCATAAAGAAATAATTAGATAAAAATAAAAAAGAACTGGATCTCAATAGAAAGGAGATCGAGATTACTCTCACCTCTGTGAAAATGTAGATGCAGCTAGAAATGGCAACAGTCAAAAGAGAACTCGACTCCACCAAGCGATAGTTAGAGAAGAGCAAGAGAAACTTAGAGGGCAAGGAGAAATAGCTCTCAGATTGTCTGCTGCAATTGGAAGTAGAAATGGCCAATAAGATGTCGCTTCAGATGGAGCTCGCCACTTCACAGAGAGAGCTAGAGGGCAGCAAGAGGAAAGACGAACTCGCGAGAAAGGCCTACGAAAATAAAATCCAGTAGCTGGAAAAGTAAGCAGCAATTATTAAAAAATAGTCAGAGAATCGCGCCAGCATTGCCGAAGACAGCAAGCGAGAAGTGCAGCGACAAGCGAGAGAGCTGTAAACTGTGAGGAGAGAGCCAGAAAGGTATAAAAAATAACTCGATCATTGCAGGGAAGAGCTGAGATAGAACAAAGCGGAACTGGATAAATGCAAGGATCAGTTGCATGACGCTGAGCTCCAGCGAGAGACCTTTAGCAGAGAGAAAGCAAACCACAAAAGATAGCTCGACAACCTCAGCGCCATTATAAAAAGGTTAGAGTTGTAAAATACAAAGCTAATCAACGCCGTGCACAATTTAGAGGAATAAAAATAACAGAAGTAGCAGTTGGTACATAAAATTAGCAGTAACGGCATTAACAACCAGAACGAAATCAACACATTAAAACAGCAGCTCAAAGAAAGGGAAGTGCAATTGAAATAAAAATAGCAGCAACTAACTGCTCTACAAGTCAAGTTAGAATAAATAGAAGATAGTCGCGAAAAGGCCAGCGCAAAGTATACTAAGTAAAACGAAAAGCTAACAGAAACTCTGAAAAGGTTGGCAGAATAGAATGCAAAGTTGAAGGAGGAGAACACTAAGGCTATTGAAGAGTATTATAAACTAAAATCCATCGTAAATGACTACGAAATTTAAAGCAACCGACTAAAAAACGAAAACCATGGGCTCCAACTCGAGAGCAATAGGCTCAAATAGCATAACAGTAAGCTTGTCGACAAGCTGTTCGCAGTCGAAGCTGAAATAAACGAAATTAAAGAGCAAAATAACAAAGTCAATCAAGAACGTACTCACCTCACAAGTGACAATGAAAGAATTAAGTCGGAAGCCAACAGATTGAAAGACTAAAACAATAAGTTGAAATAAGCAGGCACCCATTTGAAAGAATAAAATGCCAGTCTAAAGCAGGAGATCATCAGGGCATAGCAAAACGGGCATGTCCTCCAAGAATAAATTAAGCAACTTGCATCAAGGTTTAATCATCTCAAGCAAGAGTCTGACAAATTGAACACATCCCTCCATATTCTCTAACAATAACATGCATCTCTCAAACAGGAACATGGCACTCTCAAACAATAATATACATCTTTGAAGCAGTAGCATACATCTCTCAAACACGAGCATGGCACTTTCAAGCAATAGTATAACACTCTTAAACAATAGTATAACGCTCTCAAGCAAGAGAACAATATACTTAAACAGGAGAATAGTGCTCTAAAACAGTAGAACAACGCCCTCAAACAGTAGTATAATACTATCAAGCAATAGCATAATGCTCTCAAACAGGAGTATAGTATACTCAAACAAGAACATAGCGCTTTCAAGCAAGAACACGGCGCCCTGAAACAGTAGAATAGTGCTCTTAAATAAGAAAACCACAAACTGCAATCATAGTACGATCGACTATGTGAGTAGAATAGAGTCGCTCATAAGTCACTAAATAAGCAAAAACTTTAGGGGCAGTAGTTAGCTTAAAAAGTAGGTAAGAAGACTGATTAGCTATAGTCAGTTAAAGGCAGAGAGGAAGGGTTGTTGAAAAAGATAAACACGCTGAGTGCCTAAATAATCAAGCTAAAGACAAATATTGCACAAAATTAGGAATCGCTTGGGGCGAAATAAAATGCCATGCTTATATTGGAACATGAAATGCAACTCAAAAGTTACGAGCAAAGTGCTCTGTAGAGCAAACTGAAAAACGCACTGAAGAACATTGAGCTCTTGAACCATTAAACAAACAAATTAGTTAGCCAGCAAAACACTCAGAACAATGATACGCTTTTGCTTCAGATTGAAATGCTTACTAATGAGCTGCATCACAGAGAGCAGCAGCTGCACCACAAAGAAAACGAGCTGTTGAAAGTATCGAGGTCTTATGAAAAAGAAAAACCAACACTCGACTAATTTAAATCGAATAAGGAGGAGCTGGTGAAGAAAAGAGAATAGCTGTAAAAAATCAAACCAGAACTAGAGAGGGCTCTATCTGAGTTTAATAACGCCAACAACAAACACCAAACTCAAATTAATGCAGTGAAGATGGTCATTGTGCAAAAGTAATAGGCGATCAGGACTCTAGATGATGCTCTCACTGACTCCAAGCAGAAAAGGTAGCAACTCGAGCAAAGACATAAGAGGGAGCTGGAAACCAAGGATAATGCAATGAAAATGGCGGCTGCACAGAAGTAATAAGCAATACAAAGCCTGAAGGAGGCTCTTACTGACTCCAAACAATAAAGGTAGCAGCTGGAGCAAAAGCACAGGAGAGAGCTGTAAAACAAGGATAGAATCATGGAAATTGCCAATATCAATCTCAGCAAATACGCTAAATAGTTCCAGCAGCTGCAATCTGCAAAAGACGAAGAGTAGTATAAACACTCAGGAGAAACTGATGCACTCAAGACAAAAGTTAGGGAATTAGAAAGAGTCCAATCCGCTTTTAACTCACTCCAAAAGGCAAACCATGAGCTTGTCGCCCAATTGAACACTATGAAAGACAAATTAGCAGACGCGGACGATTAAAAAATGTAAATGGATATATCAATCAGCAAGATCGCCCACCAAAGGGATATGCTTGAACATTAAAACAGCCGAGTCAAAGCCCAATAAGAAAACAGCCGAGTTGGTGCACTTGGAGTCACGAATGCATATGATGTCATGGGGGCTCAAGCATTGAGTGCGAACAGCAATGATAGTATCAGCAATAAAAAAGTGATAGGCCAGCTCGATGACATTCTTCGAACAGTCAAAGAGATAGTGAGATTGATTTCGAGTAAATAATAGCCACATGGCTACGCATTCAGTAGTAGCATCATCAAGAGCAGCATCAAATACTAAAATGTAAACGATAGTGGCATCAATTATGCAAAAAGTAATGCTGGGCTCAATGAGAAGCTATGCAATATTTGCGATGAGATATCGAAGAATCTTGCGGAACTTCAGGGCAAGATTAGGATCCTGATAACGAAATAAGTGCATGATTCCCAGTCGCTGGACAGGTAGTACCACACAGCCACCATGAGATCGAGCAGCTCGATCTAAAATAAGCGGGATCTCAGTAGCAAACTTCGGGACCAGGAGGAAAAGCATCGAAGGCATCAGCAGATCTATGAGAGTTAGTTGCATAAACTACAGGCTTAACTCAACAAAAGAATCAATGAGCATCATCTCTTGGCTTCTTCGCTTTAGTCTGAACAGGCTCAAAAGAAATCAGCTCAAAAAGACTCAGCAAGACTCAGCAGCAAGATGGAGGGGCTCATGAGCCAGTTGACTGAGGCAAGAAGCAATCTCGACTCTGCCACTCATGAACTCAACCACTACCAGAATGTGGAGAAGCCCGAACTTTAGCGGGTAATCGAACGAGCCCACAGAGAAAAGCAGAAGCTGGCAGAAAACTCGGAAAAGTAGAAAAGCCGGCATGAGCAACTGGAGAGGGAAAACTAAGCAGAGAAATAAGTTTATATTGCCTAAATCCACGAGCAGCTCAAGATACTTCAAACAAAAATCGCAGGCAAAGATAAGACAATAGAAAACCTCAAATCTACCATCAATAAACTCGAAGCTGAGATTTCTACCACACACTATAAGCTGCTCGAATCCCAAGCAAATGCCAAGTAGGTTGAAACCAAGGTAGCTTATCTTGAAAGGGAGCTCGCTAATACGCTCAAGCTCATCGACTCTAGCAAAAAGACCAAGCAAATTCTACAAGATGAGCTTTAAAACGAGAGAATCAAAGTAAACAGCGAATTAACTCCTCAACTCGAGTCCAAAGAGCAGTAGTTGCGGTCCCTCACAATTAGGCTACAAAGCAGCAACAACGAAGCCTAAATCATGAGAGCAACTGTCAGGAAGTTGGAACAAGACCAACTCGCCCAACGCAAGTAGCTTTAATAAATGCGCAATCGAGAGGCCGAAATACGTTTAAGAAATTAAGATGGAGTTCGTCAATAAAAACTTAACGAAGCCATCCGATAAAAGCAAAAACAAATTGATCAATTAAAGAGAGAGCTGAGCCATGCTCATACGGTCTCAGAAAGCAATAAAAAAGCCAACAGCATTCTCGAAGGCGAGCTCAACACATTAAAGATGCAGAGTGATGGAAATCATGGGGAAATTGAGAGTCTGAAAAGGCAATTAGCAGCCAAAGACAAGCAGTATGAGATCGTAAAAAAATCGATTGGCCTCATGGAGTTAGAGTTTAAAAAACAGCAATCAGAATTCGAATCAAGCAAAAAAATTGAAAAACCGGCCAGGCAACTCGACCCTGAAAGAATCAGCTCATTGCAAAGATAGCTCGCAAATGTAACTAAGACCTCAGAAAGCCTGAAAAAAAGTAATGAGCTTCTGGCCGAATAACTAAATAAAGCAGCCAGATAAAACATAAGCCATCAAGATCGAATCATGGAGCTGGAGGTCATTCGCAGACAAATGGACATCAAGGATCGATAAATCGAGACAATGAAGAGAAAGATTATTGGCTTGCAAGAAGAGCAAAAGCTGAATAAGCAGTAGCTTAATGACCTGCTCGATCGACTGAACAAAGCCGAAGAGACGCTATTCAAAAATAAACTGGAAATCAATACTCTCAGCAGTTTATCTGAAAGCCTCAAAAAAAGTAGTAGCGCACTCAAAGATGAGCTCGAAAAGAACAGACTCCGGAGCGACTCCGAATAAAATAAATTAAGAGAAGAAGGTCAGCGGCTGAAGAAACTATATGAAGATACCAAAGATCAAGAAAGAATCACCAGGAAGTAACTCGATCAAACAAAGAGAATATACGAAGATACTCAACACAAGTACAGACTATAAAGTCAGGCTGCTACGTAGGAACCACTCAAAGCCAAACGATTACATTAATAGAATATTATTCATAAAACTCTAAGATACGAAGCACCGAATGAGAGCAACCAACTTAGGTAAGAGCGAGACAAATATAAGTAGCTTCATTTAGAAGTAAAGGCTAAATACGAAAAACTGGAAAAACAACTCAGTAACTATCTGCCAAAAGAGGAGGTCCAACAATATAAACTGAACTCCACTGAGCAAAATAAAGCTCTTTAGTCGCTGAAGAGGTAGGCCGACAAATATCGAGCTTAGGCAGACAAAAATCGAGCTTAGGCCGACAAAAATCGAGCTTAGGCTGACAGGTATAGGGTCCAGGCTGAAAAACATCGAAACGAGGCTGACAGATATCGGAAATAGGCCGAGAAGTATCAGGTTGAGGCTGACAGATTCCAGAGATCCTTTGAAGAAAGTGAGGGCAGATACAGAAGAAATAGCAAGTAAAAAACACGATAAGGCTTAAACTAATCGGCGCTTTTGAGGCAAGAGGTAAAAGATAGGGAAAATCTTTTATTGAAAGCATAGCTATAGAAGTATAAAAGGCTGCATTAAGATCTTGTCAATAAACCAAGAGTCAGCCAGGAGAACGAGCACTCAGCCCATAGCATTCCATTGAAAGAAGAACTCACCAAGTATATCAAGATGTATCACGAGAAAAATGCAGACAATGAGAGACTCAAATTCGAGCTCTCCAAACACATCAGTGCTGCAAATTTGAATAGAGGCAACGATAGCGATCACGAACTCGGACAAAGAGTTCGATACGCCCCCAGCATTAATGGTATAAGTCCTCACATTAATTTCGCGAGCCCCAATAGGCTTGATTATTCTAATTCAAACACAACCGCCAAACACAGCCATTATGAACAGAGGAATGATCCTTATTAAAATACACAGGGGGATCACAAATGGATACTAGATGAATTGCAGAAGTATAAAAAACTGTACGAGGGCAGTGAGGCTCAGAATTTGTAAAACCATAAGCAATTTCGGGAGGAACTCGAAAAGTACAGAACAGTGTTCAATAAGCACAAGAGCAGTAATGAGGATCTGCTTGGGGAATCGGACAGATTCTTGAGGGAATAATTGCATCGATACAAAAGAATGTACGAGTAAAGCGAGCATAAACACCAAAGAGAACTCAGTCAGCTAAAGTAGTCAATAGACAAAAGAGCTCAACCCCAGCATTCCCAATTTGATGTGCAAAAGTCACAGGAGCAAATCAGATAATTTTCAGCAGTTATTACAAACCTGCGCAATAAAATGATGGCACTGGAGCAAGGCCACAAAAACGAAATCAATGACCTTAAGCAATAGATATCAAGGGAAAGATCAAAAAGCCTCATGAAGGCCTAATCCAGCCATGCATAGACGTAGTGGGCCAAGATAGCAGAGCTGCAGAGGTAAATAACGCGCCTCATCACCGAAAAGGAAGACATCTACAAAGAGCATTATAAGAAAGATAAGAGGATCAAAGAGCTTGAAGAGCAAATTAGAACCATCAATGAACAATTAAAGACAGAAAGGCAGCGTATTTCTTCAATGGATCAGCTCGCGCCGGTCTCCCCGCAAACCGACTACTATAACCACAGTCGAATCATCAGTGAAGTCATACGGGAGAAACAAACAATTCTACAAGAACTGCAAGGCCAACTACCATCCTCAGGAGATGAAGACTGTACATGCTAATGTGATGAGTCTGAGCTCGAGATTCTGAAGAGGATTAACTTATAAGTCGCTGATTTAGTCTAAATTAACAAACGGCTGCAGTTGAAGATTATGCTGCTCGAGGGCTAAAATAAATACTATGCATTGAAGACATCCGATATCGACTTCTCCAAGATTAACCAACATTCCTTCCAGGCCAGCTCGATCTTGGACACTGGAGATCTTGAAAAATGCTATGGCAAGATCCAACATATCTTCGAACAATACAACCAGTATTTGATCAACCACAAGCTCATCAGTTAGCACTCCAACGCCTACAACGAACTCTCCCAGAACATGCAATAATCCCAATTTAGCAAGTAAGGAGACAGCGGATACACAACCAAAGTCCTCAAATTCCTGAAAACGACCAGCCAATAAATTTTGATTCACTCAGCTCAGAGCCACCAGAACCACCAGTTTAGCCGAAAGAGCTACTAGTTTACGTAGTGATTCATTTATAAGTTCAAATACCATCATGCGTATGCATATGTGAATATGGCCCCACTTCCATGATCAAGCAAATGTCATTTCCACATACTCTTGTGGTTCATTTTAAGTTCCTTGCTCTTATACTATTTCACTTTGTCCATGAGTCCCCTTTCGAATAAGTCGTACTGCTTGGTTTGACCCTTGATTATCTTGTCTGCCCATTTGGCGAAGTCCTCTTTAATTGGACTCAAATCCTCTATTTCTTCAACCTCACCCGAATGAAGAGAATTTAATTATTCCTCATTATCTTTGTTTTGGGTAGTGGAGTTTTAACTCTGCTTTATCCTATTCAGGATCTGTTCGTTTATTTGTTGCTCTCGAATTGCCAGTATGCTTTAAAGCGACATTTTCTCCAATCCACTGCCAGCGATGTTTTGTCCAGTCTCACCTTTTACTGTGCTGAGGCGGGCAGCTAGTTTATGAAATATGGTCTTTTTCGATTACTCAATATTCTCCTCGAATTAAGGCAAATTTGTCATCATACTCTTCTCCACAGCCTTAACATTTTTGGATGCTTTGGATGAAGAGAGATCTCTCATTCGTAAAGACATTATATTTTTTCGCTGCATGGAACAAATACGCTTGTTGTTGGGCTGCTTCGTTGCAGGTTCTTCAAGCATTTTGAAGGTGTTCTGGATTTTTTGAAAGAATATCACATTCTGGCAATCGTATTTGTTGCCAGGTTGCACTATGTTGGGTATTTTCTGTCTTGCTATTTTCATTTTGGCCTTTGTTAATGTGTTTCGGGCGAAAGAATGCTGAGGGGCCGCAAAGGTCTACATTTGAGGAGACTTCTTCATGCGTTTATTTTATTGTTATGCTTAACATTACAGCTAATCAATACATATTAATGTTTATGACTACAAAACAATTGACTTACACAAATTATTCTCTACTTAGGTCCAGAAATATAATTTTTTATACGATTTTAGAAACTAAATGAAATTTGAGACAAAGCTTCATCTCCCAGACCAATTCTCTTCACTCGAGATCCCCCTATAAAAACTGAAGAGCCGCCTGCCTACCTTCAAACATGATTTCGAGGTAATCGCTCTAATAGTTATAGATTGAGCCATCGAAATCGACATCACCAATCGAAGCCTTGCTCTATCACTAAATATTCAGTAGCAACTCCCAACCTCATGGATTATTGAACATCAGCGAGCCTGGCATTGGGCTCAGTAAGTTACACTAATCTTGCCTAATACTTTACGGTAATTCCTCTTTATTATGCAGGCTTCTATTACTCTGAAAGTGATTGGCTCCAAATTGTTAAAAATGTTGAACTCTCCCAGTAGATAGAATATATCCAAATTTCATCATACCAGGGCAAATCAAGCAAATCAACCAATAAAATGCGTCTATAGTAATTATGTTCGGGATCAATGAATAAGAGAGTCTCCGTTCAAAACAATGAGTATACTCTGATGGGAGCCATGGGAGCCATTGCTAGTGACTAATCAAAATATGCAGCCCTCAGCAAAGTCACCCTCTATCTGAGCTAAAGGAATAAAAACGTTCATGTCTATTACTTACCCTTCTTCGACAAAAAGCTGGGGAACTAGCTATCCTAAGTTATTAAAATCGAATACTATACCACCAAGTTCCTGCAAATTGTAAACGAATACGTATCATTGGATAGTAAAACTACGACTCTGTACAAGGATAGCGGCCACAAGTAGTTCGAGACTCTTATATACAACGGAAAAATCTCTCAATTCACTTTCATCGTGGCCATAGTTGACGAAGACTCGCAGTCGTTCTTCTTAACGAACAACTTCCAAACGGAAAACACACTCAAACCCAAACGTGAAGCAGGGTCAAAACAGCCGTCAAGAAAAGGGGTGACACTATGTTTTTTAGATAAGCTTGCTGAGATCTCCATCACAGATAAGCATCTTCTTGAATAAGTAGACTCTGTTTCCTCAATTTAATTCAAGAAGTAGCTGAGGAAGGTATATGTGGAGGAAAGTAAACTTCGAAGAGAGCTATCTGCGGACAAGAATAAGCTGATCTAATAAATTGAATACTTGATAGAGCTGCTGGATCTCAAGAAAGTATACCCATAAAAAATCAAGTTTTCAGCAATCGATGTTAAGATGCTCAAAAAGATACGAGAGCAAAATGTAGAGAAGAAAACCAATTGGATCAAAGACCAAAGTATTGTCTACAGAAACTTGGATGTGAGGCTTAGTGATTTGGACAAACTAAAAGCAGAATACCTTCAAAAGGAGATATCGAAAAAAAAAATTCAAAACGAGTAAATTCAAAGTGTTCGCAAATAGATCATCAACCTTGAGAAAACTATCAATCATCATGAATAGATTGTTCGCAACCAATTGTACTCAGAGGAAATATAAAAGCAAGCCACTCAAAATAAAAGCGGGTCGATCGCTAAAGAAGTATTGGGCAGAAATTCTAAACTAAAGACCACTCTAAAATTAGCAACGAAGATATAAGAAAATAAATAAAACATAAATTTCCTCGAGGAGGAAGAATAACCCTCAAATTAAGGCGTCAGATAACTCGAGATTTAGATGCTGAGGGCAGAGTTTTATTATGAGAAGTAGTTTGAGAGGAAACGAAGATAATACTGCAAAGCTATTGAAGATATTTTCTGCGAAACAACTGATATTTGAACCATACATATGCCATCACTAATCGAGTTTATTACAGAGCCATGCAAATTTTGCATATTAGCTCGTCATTCATTGGCTATTGATACATATTCATTTGATTTATGTGCCATATTTTGTAAGTGCGGCTGTTGAATAAATAAAATTTAAATGTCCTTAGAAACTGAATATTTTTTTTCATAGATTCCCTACTTTAATTAAATACTCGAAGGCCCACGCTCCTTGAACTACGAGTAATAAAATGTCACGAACAAGTTCATCAGGTCTCCTCTAAAAAAGAATACCAACGAGTCAGCTAAAAATTAAGATGATAAATCGGATCCCAAAAATATTCTAGACACTTCCAACATCTTCTCGGACTTGCAGAGATCGCAAATAATCAACACGAGCTGTCAGTATATTCCCTTACCGGTAAGCCAAAAAATTTATAAAAGCCTCCTAGTCGACGCGCTCAACAAAAAGACCAAAACTGGCAAAACAGAAATTTCTGTCTACTACTTCGACACCAAGAAGCATATTATCTTCACGAAAAGCGAATTAAACAAAGTATTTGCCATTAACTCAAGGCTGGATAACAGTGGAAAGCTGGAGCCGGTCATCCGCTGCTTCATCCCCTACATTGTCAAGCATTACTGCCAGCTTTTTCTTAATTTCGAACCCCTCGAAGTTGACCATGAGACCTTCGAGCTGAAATTGGCCAACTTAGAGAGCAGCGAGGATAAAAACATCGACCCTTTTGATTATGAGGAGTCAATCACATGGCTGTACGAATGTGGTAACATTATTTTGCTGCGTAAGTAACGAAATCGATAGAAGATAATGGAATGGCAGAACTCTCTCAACCGATTCAGCGATTCCGAAATGTAGGCCATTTAAATCATCACCCCCATGAAACGAAGATAGCTTATTTAGCAATTCGAGAGAAATAAAACCGTGAGCATGCTTAAATAAAAAATACTCTCTTACAACCAGTTGGGCAAAATAGTTATTGTCGCCTACAGTTCTTTCAAGGTCTGTGACCCAAAGAAAAAAATAGGCGACATTGTTGCAACTGATAGAGTACTCGAGGTCTATCGGGAAAAAGTTGCCACCTTTGAGGATATCGAAATATACAACAAAAATAGGGTGGATTCACTCTAATAAATGCCTCTGTTCAATGAAGAAGGACTTTAAAAAGTGCAACCCGATGCATAATTTGAAGTCAACTAAAGCTATCTTTGGGGTAGTCTCTATTTGCAGGTGAAAAGCACTGTGATAATTGAAAGATACGAAAACAGGCTGGTTTCATTGCTCTTCAATACCTAAAAAAGCGTGGAGAGGTCTATTTATACTCTCATTGGCATATCTTGTCGGAAAACCAGCAGTAAAGATCAAAATAAGATCATACTAAAGTTCATGGCGATTAAAGGTCCCTATATTTCCCAACCCCAACCCCAACCCCAACCCCAACCCCAACCCCAACCCCAACCCCAACCCCAACCCCAACCCCAACCCCAACCCCAACCCCAACCCCAACCCCAAAATATACTATGAATGCGTTATGCTGATTTTAATGTCATTTTGAATGATAGCTATAAATATATGAGTAACATTGGTAGGAGTATGAAAAATCAAAGTAGTTTGATGGCTCGGAGTTTTGCAGAAATGGCTCTGACGTGCTAATTCGTGATATTTTTGGCTGGAGCGCCTTCCACAATAGCCTAGATCTTCGATTTTTAGTGAAATAGTTCCATATTGTTTTTTTACATCAAGTTTCCGAGCTGCTTCAGGGTGATTAAGTAGTCCAAAATTATCACCTTCTCCTGCCTATCACTTAGATCTACAGATGCTTTCACATCCCCATACAAGGTCTTAATTTAATCACTGAGCTCCTCATCCAGGACTTTGAAGCCATTCCATTTGGATGACATCTCTCCGATATCTTTATCATACTTCTTTTGATACTGCTCAATAATTTGATGTATCTTCTGATAATCCTGTGTTTTTCTATATTCTACCGCTTTCCTATCGTCGCCCAAGCACACTAGTTCCTGCACGTCGCTAAGTTTGTCGAACACTAGGCCAATCATGCTGGCTTTCAGATCCTCACTGCATTCTGCCAAATTATTATTAATTCTATTCAGCAGCTTATACACGAATCGGCACATGTGAATCTGGGAGAGCAATTCTTTCGATATTTGTTTGCGATCGATGCTCACAACCTCGCTGCGCTGGTTTGTGTGATTCATGATGTGGTTGATGCTGCCTATTTTGGTGCTCGTGGTTTAGAGGGCTGTTTGAGTCCGATTGTTGATGGTTGAAGCTGTCTTGGGCAGGCTTAAGTTTTTACTCTCCTAGGTGGGAATATTTGTGTTGGTGCTCTTCATGAATGTGAATTTCTGCAAATTCTTCGGAGTGTTAATTGCGTTTTTGTTCAAGGATGTATCTCTGCTTTTGTAGGCTTCTTGCTTATTTTTTATACTGGTTTGAGTGTCCGCGTCAATTTCGGAGTAGGTCTCAATATGGTTGAAGGTCCTATGCGCAGAAGAGCTAAACCTGGACATGAAAGAAGTCAGTTCGTCGGGAGACATTCTTCTTTCATAGTTGACAGTCAGCGTTCGTTTCAAAAAGTCTTCAGAAGCTGCGCTTAGATTTTTTGGTAAGAGCCTATCAATGGGAATTGAAAGTAGGAGCTTTCCGAGTTATTTTTAAGTTTTGGCTTTCCAAGGAGTCTTTCCCGTCAACAGTTCGAAGAATATAACCCCGATGGCCCAGATATCACTCTTGAAACTATACTTATTGTCATTGAGTGCCTCTGGGGGCATATAGATCGGCGAGCCAACATTGTATGAGCTATATTTCTTGGAATCACTGGCCCGCATCGCAAAACCGAAATCTGCAATCTTGATCTGATTATTTCGGAGCAAAATATTCGCAGGCTTGAGGTCCCTGTGAATAATTCTATTGCAACTGATTTAATCGTAGCCATCCACTATTTGCTTGAGTATATCGATAGCTTCACTCTCAGGCATGCCTCGCTTGGCAGAAATCAATCGAGACAGATCCCCGCCTTCACAAAACTCAGTGATGATGTAAGTGTTGTTTTTGGTAGTGTAAATATCAAAGATTTCTATGATATTTTTCGAGTGCTTGAAACTCTTTAATACTTCTATTTCGGACGCGAGCAAATTGCGGTGAACTTCCCCCTTGAGCATCTTCATATCAATGACCTTGATGGCTACAGTTGCATCTAAAATAAATAAATAGAAAACCTGTCACATCATTCCTACCCTTGTAAACATAGCTCGAGTAGCCCTTGCCGATATTATGACCCAAGCAGTACGAGTAGTCTTCAAGCTTCTTGCGAGTGGTTAGGTTCTCACTGTTTTTATGCATCGAAAGCTTATTATTTGTTAATAATTTTATTACTTTAATCACCTTCTATTTCTCAAAACTATGCATTAATTTTATTTTGAGGTTCATGGAAAATAGACCAATCTCTAGATAATACTGGGATTCTTCTGATTTTCTATTTCGATCATTAAGAATGCAAAAATTGGAACAATTGAACAATTAACAATTAAACAATTAAACAATTAGAATGAAACTCTACTGTGCATTTGTTCGCTTATGGAAGAACTACTGCAACAAATGCTATCAAATAGGCTATATAATTAAGGTTTGAGTGCAGACTGCATAAAAATATGAAAATGAGATTTTTTCAAGCCTTAGACTTGTTCATTGAGATTTTTTTATCAGTTTTAGTTTATTCTTGAATGTAATGGATTTATTGGGGTTGAAATCTGGAAAATAGTATACATAGTCCTGTGCAGTATCACACTCCACATCCCAAAAATCCTGGGAGGTCTCTCGACTGAATGCTTTTTCAAGTTACATTTTTAGGGCATCGACTGCAGCAAAATTGAATACCCCTGATCTCTCTTGAGAGTGTACTCTCTTCCGTATTTATGCCATATCTAGCTTGGAGATTATTTTGAACGAATCCATTAATAATTCCGAGTGTTTTTCAATCTCGTATGAGCAACTTTATTGCTCGTGAACTTAATTGGGGCTTTAATAGAGGTGAAACTTGACATCAAGGTTCCTATAGATTTTGAGCGGATTTTCTTACTATTTTCGCCGACTCCATTTATGTCTGCACTGCCTTGCCTTCTTCTCGAGCTTAGCCTCTCGATTGATGATGGCTTGCTTGTAAGGCATGTAGTGGAGTTTGGGACACGTGAATTTGGTATGGTAAATATTCTGATCACTATTCTTTTCTTTTTTGCTGCAGAAATTGCAGCGAATGACCTAGAACTAGTCTAAGCCATTCTTTTATTTATCACGGACTGCCGAGTAGAATTAAAAATCAACCGCTTTTCCTTTGATGATCTATTTAAACTCGCCAAGGGAGATATAGTTAATTATGCAGTAGCTTATCGACTTAATCTCATACTGGCGCAGTGTCGAAGGCGAGAGGAACTCTAGCGATATGAGAGAAGGACTCTACTTCTCACCTACCGTGATCTAATTTATGGCTATTTTGTTAAACCTCTTGGAGGAATGAAAGTCTGAAAAATATCCTATTTTCCCCTGTTTGAGAATGTAAATTTTGGGGTTGATATCGATTGAAGTCAAAACTTCCCGGGGATGCGTGATCGTTGTTTCCAGCTTCTCCGCGATTTTCAGGATGGTCTTATACGTGATATTTTTAAAGAAGTGCAAATTGGAAATTATCTTGAGATTGGAGACTTGGTGAAACTCCTCCTTGAGGTTGCTGGGCAGATTTTTAATAAACAGATTCTCTTTCTCATAATTGAACTTGGCTTGGATTTTGAATGACTCTTCCACGTGGTTATTTAATTTGAATGAAAGGTTTTCGTCAATATTATTTTTTTCCGAGAGGTTGCGCAGTATTTTCAGGCTGGTGTCCTTTTCGATGTCTCTTGCTTTGAGTTCGCTAATGAGGTTGCCCACGCAGTTGATGTTATAGGCTAGGACCATGCAACTGATGGTCTGAATGAAGACAAGGCAGAGAGCCTCACGGAAGTTGACAGGCACGATATCGCCGAAGCCCACAGTGAGCATGATGGTGGTTCCCCAGTAGTATGACCAGATATACTTCTCATACCATGAGCAGCTATCGATATTCTTCTTGATGGTCCAGTTGTTGTCCTCGTCGATCCGGCTTATGATGAGCAGCAGGATGGCGACGAAGTGAGCAACAATAAAATTACGAATAATCAGTTTGAGTAGACCCCAATACTGCTCTTTATAAAACCGATCAAAGAGGAGCATCTATAACTTGTGGATCCTCTCGAAACAATCTGGGATCCTCAAAAAGATGAGCAGCTTGAAGAATATTTATCCTGGGTGTTCATCCAGCTACTCATCCAGCATTAATGCGATAAAGCAGACTAAGTCTATTCCGAACTTATTTCTCAAATAATATAAGGCTATATATTTGAGGTTTACGATTTTTTAGCCTCTGTTCGATGCCACTTTCACGAAGCCGAGTAGCATTTCGAATGCTATCCAGCACGCGCCAATGATCAAACAATACTGCATCTCTTCAGATTTATTGATTTCAACGAAGACCAGGGACATCGTGCTCATTATGCATAACACGATGGTAACTAGGAGGCTGAGGATTTAAAAAGATTGCTGCAAGTAGCTTGGCAGAAAAAGGCCTTTTTTCTGTCCTTTCTAGTTTTAAAATGGCTCGTATATGACAGGCTCCCTGTAAATTGAGTTTCGTCGCAATTTCGTGATGAAGATATTTTTAATATTCTCTACTTTATGATTCTTGATGACTGCCTTTAATTTTTTAGGTTCTTTTTGGTTGATTGCATTCGGATGCGATCTGTCGCTTGTTTACATCGGCGAGCTGCTCTTTCCTTTCAATTAATTGTGGGGGATGTGACGAAAGGGACTCGACTTCATGAGTGATGGCTGCGTGTCACTATCGAGCATTTAGTTTTCTATTTGCATGTCTTCTGAGAAGATTGCACGTTTCTGTGGTTTATTTTTCTCTAGCTGAAGATAATGCTTCCGGCTTATACATTATTCTTTGTTTTTCTATTTATTTTTTGCTATCCCCCATTAATTTTCAGAGTTAAGGGAAGTACACTAACTTTCAATGACGGCATCGATTATTTTGGACCGAAATGGCAATTAATGTTTATAAAAGCTGACAGTTCGCTTGTTACGGTCTTCCATTACTATAAAAGGCTGCTGTAATTAAATATGCAATAATATGACAATTTATGAACGAAAAGAATCTGAAACAATCAGAACGAATCTATATTTTATTGAGATTTATCTGAAGATAAATGGTCTATTAAGACAATTTATCATTTATTTGCGTTCTATCTATTCATGCGTCAAATAAAGATTATAAAAGAAGCAATAATTTTAGTAAATATATTTGAGCAACAATAGTCACACAAAGCCTCTTCAGCAGTTCATGAGAAAGGCGTGAAGTTATAGATTTAAACCAACAAATTGCCATAATTAAGTCGATCAATTATCATTTGTCAGCCAGTAAAATAGCTATGAATTTAGAAAGATCAAAAGCAAACTAATTATCCAGACAAAGCAATCACCGATATATCACAAAATAAAATTGTATGAAAGAAAGAAGGAAAGAAAGAAAGGTGATTTTGAAAGTCTCAGCTGCCATTGATGGGACATAAAATATCGAATTAAAATTAATATCTTTACAAAAATGGACTTTGATGGAGATTGCTATAATTCATGAGAATCTTGTTGCTATTAAGCAGATTTAATAATATCATTGGTATGCCCCCGAAAGAGCATCGGATAATTTCTTATGCAAATTCAGTCAAAGCGTGGCTCTGTTCCGACAACACGATAAAGTCATTGACTAAGCTGACTCTATACCTCAGAAATTCAATGCTTTTAATTTCTTTTGTTTGGCTGCTCATTTTCATGAAACATTTTCAACTGCGGCCCGAGCAATCTTCGAACACCAACTCCTCTGATGGGGCTCTCTAATAATTGCAGACTTCTCCGCTCATTGGGACTTTTATCAAAATGAGGAGAGTAACAGCACTGCTTCACTACAATGACGATTTGTAGAAGAAGAATGCAGGCAAATTCTAGTTTGTCAACTTCAGAAATAAGTGTTCGCTTGAGAAAGGAGAGTGCATTGAATTCAAATATTTTGATTTTTACAAGCATACTCCGCCGTTGCCTACTTCGTGCGCTCAAATCCCAAACAAAAACCCTCGAAAAAAACCAGTCGTGATAAGCAATTATTTAGTACTGCATGTGCCTTTTCGGGCTCCTTCGCTCGAAAGCCCACTGAATTTCGTTAAAACATTCTATGATTCCGCAGTGGCTGAATGCCCTTACCCCTTTAATTTGTACGCTTTGAACAGAAAAAAACACCTGCATCTCGGATCTGAAAGTCTCATCTCAGCCTATATCGAAGAGATAAATGTGGCTATTTAGAAAATTGCAGGTTTTCGATCATAGAAATTAACTATACTGGCGTTTCAGGAAGGATCAATTCTAATGCTCAAAGCCTTAATGCGAATGAAGTTAGGGGTCATAAAAAAAATCCAAAAAATTGTCTACATAAATCTGCTATCCCCTGATAATATAATTGTAGGGAAGTAAGGCTGGAGATATGTAAATGATATAAAGGACTAACTGCTCGCACAACGGGCAATCTCTCCGATCAGGTTCTAAGCTTTGAATATGACAAAAATGGTTTTTATAAACACAGGTAAGTATAACATTTATCCATCGGACTATTCTCCGATCTTATAAATGAAATATCGCTTACTTTTTCAATTGAATAACAATAGCATATCGGGATAAAAAACGAACTTATTTTCTTTAAGAAACTCAGTGTTCATTGAATCCAGGCTCATCCACAATGTTAGATGTTTGCTGTCCGCTCAAGAATATTTCATGCATGCGAACTTCATTAAAAGCTTAGTCATTTTTATGGTCAGATAAAACTTAAATTCAAATGATGAAGATTCTTCCGAGAAGGCAAGTCATTCTGATTTCGTTAGAGACACTGAACTCTACTTCTATGATAATACGCCCTCGAAAAAGCCTGTTGTAAACTCCAAAGTATCTGAGTATACGCATTGTCAATAGACTGCGGTTACTTTTCAACCGCTCACCATAGCATAAAGATAAAGTTATTTTTGCAATATATTAGGCAGTCAACAGAGGCAAGGAAATACTAACTGTTACTGGGAGTGAAAGAAGTTTTAATTTGCCCTTTTATTGCGTGAAAGTTCACGTCAATCTTATTTGCTAACAGCTTGAAAGGAAAAAGTTAGCCCTTCTTTTTAGTGGTGGCCCCATGATGGAGATCTACAACGACAGGCTGGAAGCAGTAACTCGACGCAATTATAACAAAAATTCAAGTTCGTATGTCATCGAGAGGCTGTAAAATAGCTCCATTCAATATTTTCTAATCGTTAATCATTAAAATCGGCGCTGCTCTCTCAATTTTATTTAAATATATGCGCCCTTCAGTAATCCCATTTCCTCAAAAAAGAGCATCTTAAACTTCTCACTATTCTCATTCGCCTTGCCTCAAAAGCCTTCATTGCTCACAACTTGCCCTCATAATCAGAGACTGCTATATCCTGAAGAGTTTAATAAGCGGACGCTCCAAAAATACACGATTGCAGCCGAATACTTGCAGCCTCCAAATTCAGCATCAAAAAATGAATATGACTGCTATATGGACATCAACATGTATGATATTGTGCCAGATGCAGTTTCTCACTACTGGATAATCGAAGTTAATGTGGTCGTATTCACTCTCCTATGCAGTTATGTGACTAAGCAGAAAGTGCAGCATCGATATTTCGTGCAGCTGATCGTGAATATTATCCTCACTGCCTTCATTCGGTTGAACTACCCCGAGCCTTAGAGCTCTTGCCTTTATATTGTCAACTTCTTAATGCTCGTGATGGCAATTACGATTGAGAAACTTCTGTAGATTGTAATCATGCTTACCAGCTTCCCTCAGGAATACATTTCGGCAGGTTCTCAGAAGATAATGCTAGTCATGGCTTTTATGACTTCAGTGCTCAAATATCCCTTTGAGGAATATTTATAATAAATTTCAGCATATAAAATTATCCTCCTTTCGCTGATCTTTTTAGTGAACCCTTACAATGCAATTTTGCTGTTGATCAAACTGTTCTTCATCAGCTAAATGGTTACTTACAATCACAACCATCTCCTGAATGTGTTTACAGTGGTGTTCTGGGTCTATGCGAACTTGATAGAAAAATAAAGAATTGAGGGCTCTCTCACTTTAATAAAAGGCGTGAAAAGCAATAAGAATAAGCAGAGCATAATTCGTCCCAAAATAGAGCTTCAGAAATAGGTAGGAGTACTTGAGTATTTACTGATCTGCTCATTCGTATTGTGCATCGATGAGTCATTTGTCCTCGCGGAATCGATTATAAGTTACTATATGATCCTTCTTTCGATACGAATTTGTTACTTTGCTAGTCAGACGAACCAAATCCAAGACTAGAATAAGGAATGATCGCATCCCAAATAAATATCATCAGCATGTATTAAAGTGACTCTTCCTTAATTATATGACATTCTCATATTCATTTATTCATTTATTTAACAATGAAGCAGATTTACAGAAAGAGAGACAGAAGCATTCAGGATAGGTACACAACAAGCCACTCATTCCGAAATAATTGACTCAATTCATATCTACTTTCATGAAACTAACGAAACAATTTGATAATATGGCAAAAGATTGCTAGGATTTACTGTTCGAAGAAAAATTCCCTTTATTAAAATATTCAATTATTCGCAAATTTTATTTTAAATTCATATTGATGCATGCAATGACCATTTTCCGATATGCAATAGTTATTTGCAGGAACAAGGAGGGAAAAATTTTATGTGTGAAGGAAAATTTAAACAGAGGATGGTGGGTTCCTGGTGGAAAGCTGAATATGTATGAAACATTCTCAGAAGCAGCCATCAGATAGTGCAGGGAATAATCTGGCATAGACATACAAATTAAAGGAATTATCCGGATAGACACTGGAAAATATTTCACCCAGAACGTGCTCAGATGCATATTCTACTCATAGCCCCTCGATGAGTCCCAGACTCCCAAACAATCGAGTGATGAACATTCCTAAAGGGCATAATTTCTCTCATTGAGCCAAATCTAAGATAGAAAGGCCTAGTGGAGAAGTTCTTAAATATTCGAGTTTCCTCAGTATATTGCAAACAATGGCACAATTTACCCAACTAGTGTTTTCATATAAAACTTCTGATCTGAGACTATTATAAAGTTAGCTACAAATATCATTTTTCATAGAGCTGCTCAATTTCGACATTGGAGTATCCTAGTTATTTGAGAATCTGCGAGCCATGCTAATTTAAAGAAGGAGGCGGTAGTGGTTCTGCAGGCTATGCCTCTGCTCTGATTGGACTTCGTACATACTTGACATTATTAATTTATTTTACGATACCCAGGTCAGTTGCCGTTCTACTTTTAAATGCTTCTGATAAGCTGTTGACCTTGGCGCAAGGGACACCTTCCAAATGAAGCAACTCAATTAACTCTTTTGCAGTGTAATTTGATAAAGCTGAATTTAAATGTTTATCAAATGCTTGACGATTTTGAACTCGCCTCTAGTTAGTTTGAAACTCTTCGTGGTCTTTTAGTTTTAAGCAGCTCATCAATGCCGAATATTGCCGAGGAGTGCCGACACAGATGACAACAGGGATGTCCTTTGTGTGATACAAGCCATAAGGAACTATGTTTGGGTGATGATTTCCAATTCTTTGGGGATCCAAGTTTCCGTTTAAATAGTTGGATCCTTGATTTATCAAAGAAGCCATCGAGCATTCGTATAAGCTTGTTTTTAAATGCATGCCCTTTCCAGTGATTTATCTTTGTAGCAGTCCTGCCAGAATGGCATTCGCAGCATATAGGCCAGTTATTACATCCGAAATCGCAAATCCTAACTTGAATGGCTATGTGTTGGAATTGCCTGTCAAGTGCATGAACCCAGTTTATGCTTGAATAATATGATCGAAGGCAGGGCTGTTTTTCATGGCACCATAATCTCCATATCCGGATACCGAACAATAAATGAGTTTTTGGTTGTACTGTTTGACGGTCTCGTAGTCAATCTATAGTCTCTTAGTCGCCCCAGGAATAAAGTTCTCAATGACTGCATCCGATTTCGTGATGAGCTTGTACAATACTTGCTTGTGGTTGTTCTTGCTAAAATCAAGGACTAAACTCTTTTTATTCCTATTGACAGATTGGAAGTAGGTCGAAGTGGAATCCGACCAAGGTGGGCCCCACTTGCGAGTGGGATCGCCGTCTGGAGATTAGATCTTTAAGACTTCAACGCCGAAGTCAGAGAGTACCATTGAGGCATAGGGCCCGACGATAATGCGAGACAAATCAAGAAGTCCCAACCCCAACCCCCAACCCAACCCAACCCCAACCCCAACCCCAACCCCAACCCCAACCCCTATCTATGTTTCAAAGTCTGCACATGATAATCATAGCATTATCGATATTATTATGGATGATATGATTCGAATCACGAAGTAACACAGTGAACGAGCCTAATCTATTTCATGAACTGCCATGCAATAATAAAATTGTAGGCTGTTTATCATATTATATTACTTTTTAAATCGCACACATCCAACTTTCAATTGCATATGGATTATAAGAAAGATGATCGAATAGCAAAAGTAATTTACTGTCGAAGGCCTACGGCCTATTATTGCCGCTAAACTCAACGGACTTGTCAGTGTCCTAAACGAGCCTTTCATAAATATGCGTAAAATTAAAGCATTCCTCGAGCTCGGCATTCCCGACGAAGCCGCGATCATTCGCTAATACTGTTGGAAACTCATTTTGGGCTATCTGCCAGAGAACAAGTAGCTATGGTAGGCCAAAATAAAAGAACAGTCGGCCACATACCGAGAGTTCATATCTATGTTCTTGCCATAGCATAAATTCGAGGACTATCCTCTCATCTTGAGCAAAAAGCATGAAAGGTGGACGAGCTCGAAGAAGATTTCTCATTATGGGAACAAATTTAAAAAGACACGTCCAGAACCCACGCCTAGCTATCCTTCTTCTCGATGTCATCACCCGAAATGATGATCCCCTACCTAACCAGCGCACGCAAATAAAAGTTCAGGTTGATCAACGGGGAAGAAGAGAACTGCTATAAGAATTTCCTCAAGGACAAAGAACTGCAGAGGAAAACCTATCGATATGACTATATGTCAAGAATCCTATACATCTACGCCAGGCTGAATCCGCAGATCCTGTACGTTCAGGGCATGAATGAAATACTTGCCCCCATTTTTTACATCGTCAATGCCAGCAAGCCGCCGAATTCTCCAGTAGAGGAGGCGAGTTGCTTCTTTATGTTTAACAACGCCATATCGGATATCATTGAGCTGCATATCAAAGATCTGGATAAAAGTGAAAATGGAATTTATGGCAAACTGAACCAAATCAACGAATGCTTGTTGTGATCGAACCGAGAGTTTGGCATAAGTTATAAAAGATAAAAATTGACCCATTCTTTTACTGTTTCAGATGGATGACACTCCTCTTCGCGCAGGACTTTGCTCTCTTCGATACTCTCCGCATCTGGGAAAGCATCTTTGCAAGCGAAAATCGAGTTGATTTCATGAATTACTTTGCCATCGCAATACTCATAACGGCCAAAAATTATATACTTACAAATGACTTTGCCAGCGTCCTCGGCTATCTTCACAAGATCGGAGAAAATTTGAATTTGTAAGAAGCGATAAATACAGCAAATGAGCTATGCTTCGAATTTAAAGGCCATGACTTCAAATAGCACTCTGAGAAAACCAAACAACTTTTGAAAACCAAAGATGAGCTTGAAAAGTAGAAGAAATAAAACTCAAATAAGTCAAGAAATTTATCGAAGTTTGCGTCATATATTAAAGACTTCATTTGATATTCCCGATACTTCGATGCTTAAACCTACCTAACTGCTGCCAATGCAACGGTGAGCGTTTATTTGACGAGCATTATTATTGTTGTTGCAGTTATTTGAGATGCTTATAGAATAGTATATATGTAAAAGTGCCATGAAATCAGATCATTTTTTGGAGATTTGATATCACATTCCAAATGCCCTCCAATGCATTATCAGTGTGTTAGTTTATTTGTTTTTGGACTGCGGCAACTTCTCGTGAAATAACGGCATGAACTTCTTTGATGTGCTATTTTTTATCAACTTTTTGAGCCAATAGTGTTCTTATATCTAAAATTTTGGCTTAGATTCCCTCCATTGCATACTTTTCGAGACTCTCCTCGAAGTTCGCGGAATTTAGTATATTTCTATTCTATTTAAGAATTTCAGAATTGTTAAGTAACTCTTTGAAATGGAGAAAATGAATTGGTAGTCTTTTTGTATAACTACGCTTTCTCATTTATTTTTGTTATTTAGTTTAATTCATTCTTATAGGCTTAACGTTCCTCAGATATTTCTAAATAAATTTCTTCCATTCTGTTTTGCATCTCCCGCATTTCTCTGATCATTTCGATACGAATTCCACTCATTTCAGAGCTTATTCGAGCATTAATAATATGCATCAAACATTCGCCTATCTATTCTGTGATATCTTTCTATTAGATTGTGCCTGGAGTATTATCATCGTCATTTTTGTTAGCGAACAACGCATTAGTTATTGATTTGATTCGCTAGTTTAGGAGAGTATTGAAATGTTAGTTTCGCATGATTGTGTCGATGATGTGGGCAGCGTCAGGATATTAGGAATTGGACTCATGTGCCATTGTTGGGAATGGAATACAATTTCATAATAGAAGCATAAGTTACGGGCATAATATATATTTTGATTTATATAGCAGAACATATCGTATAAAAGATCTAATAGATCTAATGACATAGATAAAATATAGATAGGGAGAATATAGATAGAATATTTATAGAATATAGATAGAATATGCACAATATATACAATAGAGCCTTGACTATTCTTATATGAATCAAATGACAAGTTACTCCTCGAGGGAGTTCCTCTAAATTTTGAGCAGCTTCTACTTTTTGGATTGCTTGTATTACTTTATGGGATAGGAGATGATGATGAGAGTGGCGAGGACCGATGAAATCACCGGAATGAATATCATCGTGTACTTTATAAAAGTCTTATCCGGCTCTGTCAAGTCTGCCACTTACTTCGAGTATGCCTCTGTGCTCCCTATCCAGAGGATGACTCCACCCGATGCGAATTTGTCAAGCAGACTATACATTCCGAACACAAATGCACCCGTTTTGGCTTTCGTTCCAATTACATCAGATATGAAGTTTATGCCTGTTCCTAGAATCATCGACTGCGAGACCCCAATGAATACAGCCAATCCATAAATTACCCATCCGGTGCTCGGCTCTAAAAACAAAAACGAACAAAGCGATCCCACGCATAGAAGAGTCCCCACGCCTAGTGCCATTTTACGACCGAATTTCACATAGAACCAGTTAAGGCGGGAGCTCGAAACGCTCGAGGAGAAGTAAACAATCAAGGGCACAAGGGCTACAGTAAAGGGGATAGAGGTATCTGTTTAGTCATTGAGGCCAAGATTAAGGACCCCGATCAAGTAAAAAGGGAGGAGAGTTCCAAACATGTTGGTGCATAGGCGAACTCCCATGTAGCAGATTCCAAATAAGTAGAATTTAGGGAGTTTGAACCAATCGAAAATAGATTCGACGGGTTGCAGCCTTTGCTTTGGTGCACTCCTTCAAGGCCGTCAGAGTCTTCAGAAAACTATACACCCGAGTGCACATCTGGTTTATCTGGCCTCTTTCGATCCTCGAGTTACTGTTTCAATTTTTAGGCCTTTTATTGGCAGGCCGCCGAGAGAGGTACTTACCGGACGTTGACCAAAAAGAAAATACTAGTCGACAACCCCAAAACGGCGACGACGTAGGAATGATCGAGTACTCGAGGGAGGGGTTGTTCATAGTGGAAAATATAATTAATCCGAGGCCCAATACGATGAAGTTGGAGAGGAACGTGAAAGAATTTCGCAAGTTATTGAGCTTGTCCTAGATTAAAAAAAGGATTACCCTACGCTTCCGGGAACAAGTGAGAGAGGGGACGAGGCTCATGTGGCTGATCTGGAGAGAGGCCCACCCGACGTTGAAGAGTCCCGGGAAATAGTATAATACAAATACTAATACACTTTATTATCACTCCGAAAGGTCTGATAAATGGGAATATAACAAATAATCACGACGATTACTCCCCCTATATACCAAGGAGTCCTTTGACCTATATTTACAAACCAATTACCGAACCGAGTTTGATTTTATCGGACAATATTCCAACAATGGGGGTGGCGAGACCATCGCAGATCTGCCCAGAGAATAATGCAGCAGAGGCGGCATCAGTCTTGACTACCCTTTTGAGGAAGAAAAAGAAGTAGTTGAACCAGCAGGCAGCAACGAGATCATTGATGAAATGGCCGACACCATACGCCCATACTTTGAGATTGTCGAGATCATCGAACCGATTGATCCGATTTCTGACATCAAGCAGATTTTATGTTAAAACGCTTTCCTTCAAGACATCTTCGTCATTGATTGCTTACTTATTCTCGGTCGTCATAATATAAAGTTGTAATAGGATTTATTTAATATTAATGTTATAGTCTGTGTGACTATAATTGTTGGTGAATATAACAGATAGTGTTAGGTCCATGCTATTATTATACTTTATCGGCGAATCAATGCTACTCGAACTTGATGCTCACATTTAATTTCAATATTCCGTTTCACTGTTTTTAATCAATTCAATAAAATAATATTCTTTGATGAATTTTATGCAATGACATAAACGGGGTTGGGGTTGGGGTTGGGGTTGGGGTTGGGGTTGGGTTGGGGTTGGGGTTGGGGTTGGGGTTGGGA
>NW_028281897.1:0-15489 GCF_059751285.1 Brachycentrus maculatus
TCCCAACCCCAACCCCAACCCCAACCCCAACCCCAACCCCAACCCCAACCCCTATCGATATTCGCAGTAACAACACCAATTATAGAAATTACAATAATATCTCCCATAATTCCCAACCCCAACCCCAACCCCAACCCCAACCCCAACCCCAACCCCAACCCCAACCCCAACCCCAAGACTGCCAATAAGTTTAAAATTATCCTAGAAATATATAGGAGGAGGATTAGACTATTTTATATAATTGATATTAGTCATAAAGAAATATATAATATGTTAAATAAATCAGTATCTTTTGGCTGCTGCTGTGATGATCAATGCTTTAAAGGTTTATTTAGGCAGAATGCCTTCGGGTTCTGAGCATTTTCTGTGGGACTTTTAGCATTTTTGTTAGAAATTAGTATCTAGGGGAGGTTTGCTTATAAAATGGCACGATCTAGTTCTTGGCTTTCGCATATCTTTTTTACTAGTTTCTATTATTTCTAGATGAACAGTTTTGTTGGCAGATTCTTGTTGAATAATGTTCGTTCGGAGTCGCTGACAGGAAAGCAGATCTCTCCTTTGAACTTAGATTGGCTCGAGAACATATCTTCATTTTCAGTTTCAGTCACAGGTTTGAACATAGAAAATCCACTTCCATAGCCTCCACTGCAGAACCCTTTCTCTTTGACTTCAGGAACAAAGGACAATAGGTTAGGGCTATAAACGCTCCTGGAACAGAAGTTATCAAATTTATTCTATGTGCAGGACATTTTAAACTCTTGGCTCTTTTGAAGTGCCTCTGAAGCGTTTTTAAAGATATTTGAAAAATTACAGAGATTGGCAAAAGATATTCCTGGGGGGGTGAGAATATCGTTATTTTCAGGAAGATTCTTGTTGTTATAAAAGTTATTGTTTCCTGATGAAAAGAATGATCTGAGTCCCTACATATTTTATTAGTCATGCAGTTAGGAGTTCTTGCGGCCTAATTTCATGATGAACTATGAAGAATTGGATAGGATATTCGAATTTATGCTGTCACGTTTCGTCATTGAAAATGGGAAGTTTTTATCGTTGCCATTCTATTCTTTTTTACTCTCAGAAGGGTATAATTTAAATGCGGAAGAAATTGTGCCTTGAGTTTGCTCAATGGGGACAATAATCTTTGTAGGTATTTATTGAGATATGGCCCTTCTTATGAATTTTGAATTTGCGAAGGAGGATCTATTGAATTCTTACATGCATATGCTCACTTGTTCGATCATTTACTACCCGTTATTTGGCTTTTCCTAATATTCCTCACACTCTTCAATCTCTTCATTTTCATCTATCTCCTCATCAGACGATAGCTTTGTTTATGTAACCCTCTTCTCCTTTCTTTTTCGACAGTTTTTCGTAAAATCGGAAATCATCCCAAACACTTTATGTTTGAGTTCAAGTTCATCATCGTCGTTTTCTGCAATTAGCGATATTTTCGTAAGGCCTTATTTAATTGAAATTGAAAGCTATTTGGCAATCTCGTTGAACTGGAATTTCTAGGCATTCTTCCCTTCGGAGAGTGATAAAATTTTATTCAGAATTTCTGCTTTGAATATTTTGACAGCTCCTTCCCTTCTTTTGACTTTTTCAATAAAATTATTCATTTTTCGTAGTCCTTTCCTGAGAGTTGAATAGAAATGATTTTTTATGCAGTTGTCAGTGCGGCCAGGAAGTAGCGAAGATATTTGCGCCCATTTATTTCCGTAGAGATTGTGAGCAGAAAACAGAATTTAGTTCTCTGAAGCAGTCCATTCAGGGCTTTTCTTGACTTTGGGATTAAGTTGGTTAGTCCATCTATGACCATAAGAAGAAAGTGTACCTCTAGCGACACTGCTTGCCAGTTTTGTTGAAGAGTCGATTTTTTTGGGCCATACATATCGCGATTTCATTCCATGTCAATTTTTCATTTTAATCCTTGGCAATAACAATTTCGGAAAGCAGATCATCTTCCTTAATAGTTAAACTAAGTTACTTCTTTAGACCAATTCCGACTTTTAATGGATTTCATGCGTGAAACTGATTTATCTTCGATAAAAATATGATAAATGTATAGTATAACATTATTGCAGCTGCAAAATAATATTTTTTCCACAGTATAAACATAGAGTGAGCCACTTTCCAAACTGATTTATACCTTAAAACTTAAGAATAATCTGTTTTAATGAGACTTTACAATTCAAATAATTAAACTTAGATATTAAATAAATTAATTAAAAATTGATTGGTGAACACGACAGACATTATAATTGTTAGAAATATTCCCCAAAGTACTTTTATAGACTATTTCAACCTTAAAAAATTAATCAAATGAGTCAATATCATTACAAAATATCTTTATTATTTATTCAGTTTAAGTTTAGCTATTTTGATGTGTAAGATGAAGGATTATTTAAACTGATACAATTGTTGTTATAAAATCAGAGTTTTAACAATTTACAGGGTTGGATTATTAATTGTTATGGTTTAATGTTTAATGTTAATGAGCATATGGATGTCTATAATGATATTTATATTTTGTAAAACTGTTGGATTAAGGTGATCTAAATTGGCATGGATTTTATAGTGGTTCAGAGTTTGTTTTTAAGGTTAGTAATAGTAACAGGATAAATGAATTGGAGGCAGACTGCTAGAGATTTAGGCTAAGTAATTAATATCAAGAGATTAAGTCAATGGGAAATCATATCCTTTTGGGCAATAATTTCCAGAAAGTGCCCCATAATTCTTGGAAACATATGCAAATTATACTTGGAGTGTACTCGTTATCCATTAGTGGCATAATGCAGCTCACAAGTAAATACTTAGTTTACATTGTCTTGGAATATAATATGAATAATATGAATATAGAAAATACAGTATAATACAAAACAGCCATTAGTACGCACAGGTATATACAATCATTATTGCTTAAGTGTCACTCAAACGATCATACGATAGGAGAATACTTATCACGAAGAAGATGCGATTTAATAACAGCAAAAACGTCCATTCCTGCCTTATTCTGCAATTATTGTATTTTCTATTTCCGAGGCGATTTGTTGCGAGTCGGGCTCATCGTTTAGCCCTCCATTTCACTACTGCTGCTCATTGAGCCTTAACTTTGTGTATTATTTTGTTTGCGAATCCTAAAATAAGGGTAATGATGCCAGTAGTCTTCCTAGAAATCCATCTATATTTCTCTGTAAGAGGGATATTTCGTGGAATCCCTATACATTTCATAGCCTTTTCCTCCTTTCCCTAGAATTTTCTCTTTGCCAAGGGCACATTTCAATCCCTTAATCACCCAGTTGCAACCCCCTAGATATACGATCCCTGAAATTATGAGCCCGACCAGTGCTAAATAATAAAAACCCTTGGAGTATTTTCCTTCCTAGAAAGCACTACCATCTCGAATGGGCACGAACATAATGACAGAATTGGTAACAGCCTGCAATAATGGGAACATCCAGAATATTTTTTGCATGTCCATCGTCAATTTGAACCCAACTTTATGTGGAACTGTGTATCTCCTCAGAAATAAGTACTTATCTTCCCAATAGAATCCTGTAATCGACAAAGCACAAATAATCAAAGCAGGAGGATAAATAAAGCAAACCCCCGCTGAAAATAGCACAAACCGATACACATTACCATACTTATTTGATAGATCTATTCCCATATTCTCATAGTTCGCATTTGCCTCGGCTTGGGTGATAGGTTATGTCTCAGATTAAATCCTATATCTTCTGTAGAGTTTATATCCCTGGCGATGATCGAAGAATATAAGAAAGAACGAGATAAATGGATTCGTGACAAGCAAGAAGAAGATATCAAATAAATACTCTTCGAAGTTCAAGGGAAACCTATCAAAAGTCGAGGACTTTTCATTAATCAAATAGTAATTCACTAAATTGGAGAAGAAAGTTGTGATTAGCATATTAATCAAGAATAAGATTATAAGCTTAGAGGTCACTGAGTAATAGTAAGAAGAATGAGTTGAATGCATTTTAGTCTTGTTTTATGACACTCGGATTACCCTCGAGACTATTGAGTTGAATAGAGCAATCAGTTGTGAGTTTATGAATGAAAACCACATGTTCTATTTGTTTAGGGATTTTTATTACTTTACTAGTTTCTTCGATAGGGTCAATAACACGAAATCGAGCAGGATGATAAATGTTAGCAAAACTGTTACACATACTTTATCTTTCCATTATTTTATTTTCTATGATCCGAAGTTCTAGAATATTATATCAGAGGGTTCTGGGGCATTTGTGATTACAATTGAGCCTGTTGTACCGCCTAAGTATTCACTTAATTGATATCCTAGCTTTTGTAGAAAGTACATATTTTATGTTTAGCTGATGAGGACATCTCTTGATTGTGTATTATTCAATGTGATGATGCATTTGCCTGAGAACTTAAGTTTGAGGCCATTTTTTGAGACATCGATGCCCTCGATTTCATTAATTTATAGGCTTTCTTATTTTATTATTTATGTTTATTGCTGCAGATTTCCTTCTTTCTATTTGTTTGAATTTGTTTCAGACTTTGCCATTTGCTGTGAGATCTCCTAATTGAACTCTAAGTTTTAATTCTTAAACTTCTCTATGACTATTTTGAATAATTCCTCATAGTTATTGATTTAAATTTTCCCAACCCCAACCCCAACCCCAACCCCAACCCCAACCCCAACCCCAACCCCTTTAGATTTTTGCAGATTCTCTATTTTCTTCATATCTTTTTAATTTAACAATGAAGAATAAATATCTATTTTTTCTATTTACTTTTGAGTTCTTTCCACCTTCGTACTTAAAGTAACCAATTTTTCAACCACCATACTCTTATTCGAATAAAGACTATAGTATTATCCCATACTGTAGATCACATAAACTTTTAGAACATTAGTATCAATTGCTCCCATGTAAACAAGTTTGTTCTCTACAAAATTGACAATTTCTGACAGTCTGATATCTTTGGGCAGCCCTCGAACTAGTACACTATATTATGAGGCCTTAGGGAGTAATTAGTGTCTAATTTTGAACTAAGTATGCTTATCCTACATAAAAATATCTAAGAGCCCAATAACAATGATTGAAATCATGATAGCAATGAAGTTGAGGATCGACTGGATTTCTAGCATATCGATTTCTGTGACATTCATGATATTGATCACAGAACTCTTACAAATCAGATTATAAAAACCGTAAGTAAGTCCATCCAAATCGGCACACATGTTGCCTTGTGATAAATTAATGAGCAATGAGGGAATTGATGAGATAAGGATGTTTATTGTTAGGATTATTATGCATTGTTTGATGAAGTGAAAATAAAGTGGATATGCCTACCCCGTATGTAGCATTTATCTGAGTTGACAAGTAAGAGGTAATTGTCTAAGTAATGTGGGGAAATGTACGGTTTATAGATAGTAGCGAGGCAGCATGGACATCTTTCCATGTCATTTTTTGGGGGGATATATTATCCTACTCCTTGGGCTGTACCATGTTTGCGTGCGAAATCAATATCTGGGGGATGAGCCAAAGGGTCGTAATTGCTGAGGACGGATTGACGTCGGGAGTGCATGAAATCATGCTGTATGTTTGGAAGAAGAGGGAGCTATGTTGAACTCATTTACAAATATAATATACACAGTCTTTATGCAGAGATAGATTTTTAATGTATTAAATCCAAAACTGTAAGACTTAGGCAAAAAATAATATGGAATTTAATGCCAATTATTGAGGCTTTGATGTAATCGGGGCTAAATGTTTTTAAGAAAAATGGCTCATGACTAAACTGTAAACTGCAAACTATAAACTGTAAACTGATCAAATTTTAAACAAAGAAGAATAGTGGAAACCACAAAACTTTGCAGATAAGAGCAAAGCTAAATCAATGAAAGAGACCCAATATCGAGATGAACTATTAGTGTTGAAATTTATGCTGCATGCCATGTTATATACATTGAGGCCATTTAATTAATCAGTATCCTTGAATTGTGGTAATTTATTGGGCATTATATATCGAGAAAATTCTTTACAACATAAACAATACGAATGATTTCATAGCAGTTTCACGAGGTTATCGTAACTAAGAAAGTTATTCGCAGCCGAAAATAGTCTATATAAGTAAACCATTTATCAATAAGATTCCTCCAGGATGCCCTCCCTTGAAAAGAAAGCCCTGTAAACTCCTGAATCAATATCTCAAGCTCCTAAAAATCGGAGAAGGACCTTTCTCGCAAATAAAGCTGGTCTATAACACTGATAACAAGCAGCTATACGCCATGAAAAAATACAATATGTTTGTGATGAACAAAAAGGTAAAAATGATTCGCGATCCCGAAACTAAAAAAAGTATTTCTATGCTTATCGATTTTTAGTGAAGTACAGCAATTTTGGCGAGGAGGCACGACAGGAAATCGATGTTTGGACTACTGCGTGCCAAGAACTCAGGGATGGTAGACTCAAAAATATAGCAAAATTGCATGAAATTATCTACGACGATGAGGAAGAAAAAGTATACTTACTAATGGAGTATTGTGCAAAAGGAGATATAGCAAAATGGAACTCGAAGAAAGCCAGATTCGAGTGTAAGTGGACTGCTCAACAGTTGAGTGGACTTTTCAGGCAGGCAGCTGAGGGGCTAAGCAATTGTAATAGTTTTTGTCATTCATAGTGCATTAAATAAACATTGTGCACAGAGATATTAAGCCACTCAACATTTTGGTCAATGCCGACGATTAAGTAAAAATCATAGACTTCGGATTGGCGGTAAAGTTGAATGAACCAACACAGAAGTTAGAGGGAACCTATGGCACATATCATTTTAACGCTCCTGAAATGTTATCGGAAAAGTAAGAAGGAGGATACTCTGGCCAAAAATCAGACATATGGGCTTTGGGAGTCTCATTTTTTGGCATACTTTTCGGAGAACTGCCATTTTACCATGAACTCGAAATAAAACTCTTCGATCAAATCGAATAAGGAAAGTAAACAATGCTTTATTCAGGTACAATTTTCCAGATCCTCTCCCTAAGAACACGTAACTGTTTGTACCATTAATCGAGAAGATGCTGAGAACAATAGCGAAGTAGAGACCATCTGCGCGAGAAGTGTATCAGGAGCTTCAAACAATAGAGACAAAGCTAAAGTAAGTAAATTCGTGATTCTCAAATTTGTAATTGGAAAATTATTTTATCTATTCATTGATTGATTAATTTTATCCATTTATCCACATTTAGAAAATAAATAAATTAAAAAACTAAAATTAAATAAATAAAATAAATAATTAAAAATGAACTATTCTTCCTCAATAAATAATAAATCACATAATTTATATAACTTCCGCAGTAATGCCACCGAAGAAAGATTCCAAGAAATAGGTAACTATATCAATAATGCAGGCAATCGCAAAACCAGATAACTCAGGCATTCCGAAGAATGATATCGAGTTCAAGTTTAGTCTCACGATCAAAACTGATGTCGAGGAACTTAGTTATGCAGTAATGATTTAATGGTTCGGAGCTACTTCTGATAAAATTTAGAGAATTGACACTCCTTTGATCGACGCATGGCCGAAAAGTAATTAAAAGGGATTTGTGACATTCTAAAAATAATGTGACCCAATAAGAATCGACGATGTAATCAATGAAGTTATTGGTTTAGGATTTTTGTAAGAACCTTTGCAACAAAAGGTTTTATGTATACTTTGTGAATGCTGATACAAATCAAGTTGAGGATACCATAAAACTTGATTACAGTTCATTGCTGATGGCGAAGGGCGATGAAGCAATACCAACAGTATCATCATCATAATATTATAGTTTGCCTTTAACTCTTAAACCATTAAGGTAATGGGTATCGACTCATTTTAATTGAAACTGACTGCCAATAAATAACTCATCCAATAAGTTTATCGAAGTTATTTGAACCCTTTTTAGGTTTAGGTCATTGGTGCAAAGAATGTGCCTTTGGACAACAGTTCAAAATATTTGCCCACTTATATTAAATACGAGTTTTTCGATGGAACTGAAGCAGAAACATATCCGATTGTGGGGCAAAGCAAATTAGTGTGGAATCACAAGCATGTATTTTTGGCTGGGTTAATCGAGCCTGCAATCCTGAAGGAACGACTAAGGCATGGATATCTCAGATTTTAGCTACATGACAGAGATGAAGTGCAGAATAAAAAAATCAAGGAGGACACTCAATTATTTGACTTGACCAGAGCAATCGAAATTTAGGAAGAGAAGGAAAAGCCTGTCGAAGATGACTCCAAGAAAAAGGGAGGGAAGAAGGAGCCGTAAAAAAAATAAGCGAAGAAATAAGCAAAAAAGGATCCGAAGAAAAAAGATGTGAAGCTAGGAGAACCAATTCCACAATAGAAAGTAGACACCTTTCACAACAATTATGGCGTTTCAGCTTTTTATCTCATTGATTTTCTAAAGCCAAGCATGAGGACCGGTAAATATAAAGCAGCTGTAATTCCTCGAACAACATTCGAAGACTTTGAATCCAAGAACATCGATCTGAACACTACAGCTCGAAACTAAATGCAAAAGATCATATCTACCAATAACTATTTCTAACAGGACACTGTGTTGGTTGCAGGATTTACAATTTCATGCGCAATCGGGTCATTTGTGAAACCCATACCCTCGGAGAAAGCGTAAGAAGTTCCATCCAAAGCAAAAAAATAATCGAAGTAAGCTCCTCCAGTTCCAAAATAGTCAGTTCCTCCTGTGAAAGCAGAACCCTTAGATGTCTTTGAAAGAGTAGTTTATGTTATGCCCTACAAAAATCCCGAGCTAATCACCAAAATAAATAATGCTTTCTATGAGGCGAACATGAAAGCTTTCAATTTGAAAAACAAACGATAAGTCACAACATATTTGCTAAAGGAAGAAGAGAAGAAAAACATCAAATTGGACTATTTTACAGGAGTGCAATTGATTGACAACGATGCAAGGGTATACATTATTGAAGGCCTTCGATAGGGGTGCATGAAGAAACTGCATGAGTTTATGATCAAAGATGCACCAAATAGCCGAACATTCAAAATACTGAAGAATAGCAGTTTATCCTATATAAACAGAATTTACAGTGATTTCAACTTGGATTTAAAAAGGATGAGATTCCGACCTTCTTTGACCCAGCTATTACTCAACCCAAGTATTTACATTAAAAGTAAAGTACCTGAGTAAATATCAAAAAATCTCAACAGAGTAAACTAAATCAAAAAAATTTGTGATGATTTAAAGGGTGTGGACTCAATGGATTTATGGCCATAGTCTTCAGTAATTGTGCAGATTGAGAGAAAATTTAGTGACTCTCTTTCATTTTAGGATATTCATGGCCATTAAGAATAAAATAAAGCAAAAAGGGATAACACTCTTAATTCTACTGGCAAACTGTAGCGTACAATCAATTTTATGGAATCAACAGACTTAAAGTTTGTGACAGCCTAACAATTTATACTCCCGAAGATTAGTAAAAATACTCTTTAAAAATAAATGGCAAAAAGTACAATCATCCATCGGAATGAAATAACAAACAATTTCAAACAAACAAAGACCTTCACGAAGGACGAAGATAAACTGAAACTAAAGCAATCATATAATATGCAGATGAAGAAAGCTGACATAGATCCAAATGAGCCTGTCTATATTTATGCAGGACAGAAGAACAACTGGTATGAGAAACAGATGAGGGAAATGCGATAAAAAATAAACCAATAGAAAGGCCATACTCTCTTTACTTATAGTAAGGATTATTTGGGGTTGACAATCGACCCTCATGTTGTTGAAGAATAGCTACTAAAACAGAAGATTTTGCATGAAAGTCAAAATATTTCAGCACAGAAATTCTCGTCAGTAATCATTAGAACAAAGTAAGAAAGAATGCAGCTGGCGAAGAAGCCTGGTGACCAGGATATCGAGGATCTGAAGAACTATCCGTATCATGAGCAGAAGTAACGGGAGAAATAAATGAAAAAATACACAAAAGACATGCCGATGCATTCAGAAAAGGCGGAATTCCAAAAATACTTAAGTAAGGCAGAAGTTTTTAGTAGCCCTTAAATAATTTAAGGATAAAAAATGACTCCAGCCGAACGATTTAGTCTCGAACAAAAGAGAAAGAAGTAGGCAGAGGAAGCTAATCGCAAACTTATGCTAGGCGACCCTTACATCAAAATAAAAAAAGGATACTCATCGGATAAGGTCACCGGGGCTGATCGATTCAAAGACATCCGCGAAGGTTCGCCTGTGAAAAAGGGAATTATAGATGTTCATAAAAAGACTAAATCAAAACGACCAATTGAATAGTATTAAGTTTCTTTTATGCTGAAATAAGATAAGATCGATCCCGCTTTTAACATATTGACCAGGAAGGACGACTCGACTCTCAATATTCATGCCTTAGAATTCAACAACTATCAACAGAAGGAAGTCCTAACTCGGACAAACATCGAAAAGCCATTGAAACTCACAGATGCCCTGAAATGATTGTGAATTACATCTTCTCGCATTAACAATATAATATATGTAATTCTTCAATCTATTGCAAATTATAGGTATTACTGATCATGCTGCTTGAAAAATAATCGAAATTGTTAAATAATAGATATCTACCTGTATACAATTCTAATATTCAGAGAGGCTCGAGTAATGAGATAAATTATGCATGCGAGGGATAATCCGAACTTGATACTAGTTGAAATATTATGATTCTTTTCAATTAATTGCCAAGATCAAGAAGCTATTCAATCATCATATAAGGCCAATAAAAGCAGAGAGTAGAAACTACAATGATGATACAACACAATGAACAACCACAATAACAACAAACAACAGATCGTACATATTATAATGCTATGTGATTAATCAGGCAGGGTAATCGTACTTGGGCATTAATGGATTAACTTTCCGGTTTGTTATGATACCTTTCTTAAGACTTGATGCCCCAGTCTTTTCAATATCATTAATCTTCATATACTCCCTAAAATCCTTTCTTTTCTACAATAAACAGATAAATAAATACATCGAGGAAGTATCGACTCTCGTTTGTGCTGTTTGCTTTTGCTCCCTCGATATCGCTGATGTGTAAAGTCTGCTTGATTTTTGAGTGGAATGACGATGATGAATGTTTGTATGGTATATTTCTCTCGATTTCTCCATAATTTTCGTTTAGTTGCTTCGGCTCTTGCTACAGGGTCGATTTAGTAAAGGAGAGTCCCATGTTATTGATTGTGTTATCTCGCCAAACATACGAGGGATTTAAAGGATCAATTGGGTTTTATCTGCGCTTACTAACAAATATCCCATCTGTGTTGATATCTTTGACATGCAGCCGAGGTATTGCTTACAGAGTTCGAAACATTTTGGCAGGGCTACTTCCTTCCACAAGTTCATCTTTAGGACTGCTTATATATTTGTTCATGCTTTTCTTGGGGACAATATCATGAATTTCAAGGGTATCTCTTTTGAACTTAGCAGGAGGAGGAATGTCAATCTATATCAAATCAATAGTACGGGGTGACTCGAAGGTAGCTTATAGCGTGGCATTAAAGGATTAACGATTCTGTTGGTCGAAAACTAAACAGCCCTTGGCATAGATTTTTAAATATCGTCATGCTTTAAGGGGTTACTTACCTTTTTAACTGATCGCCAGTATTCAGGATGTGGCTCGATTGTGGTCGATAGAGCAAAGTTATCTCTTGTGACTACATGGGGAATGAGTTGTTTGCATGTGGCCCCCTCAATGTCTTGCTGCTGGAAAGCAGAGTAGCGTGATGGCTTGGGCATTGAGATTGATTTATTTTCTAAGGGATCTTAACAATTCAGTACATATGGTTGACATGAACATAGTTTGGTCTCGTTGTGGGAAAGGCCAGAAATAAGGGTTGCTCATTTATTTTATTGTGACAATTCTGTGAAACTATTGATAATTATCGGATTCGAAATACATCATATCAAATTTATCTGATGTATTTTAAGATGAACGCATTTTAACTCTGAACTTTATTTTGTTGCTCTTTATGCGCATAAGGTTTATCGAATGCCAATACGCAGAAAAACAACAAGTAAAGAGAATTCAAATTATTACAATTTAACATAATTACTTTCCATGCAGCATATATATTATTTTTAACATTTAGCATTAACTCTTTGATAATATGCCAGTATAAGAATGCATGTATAGCATACAAATGATATCATACAAATTATATCAGAAATAATGCAGTACATTTTCGGCAAGAATTAAAAGTCTGAAAAGAAAATAGACAGTAGCTAAATTACTGAGATCTTCAGGCAACAACTCAAGAAACAATTCTGTCAAGTTTGTGAGAAGAATCTTTCGGCGAAGGTTGCATTTGGGAAGTAATTTAAGCCGGTCTTCACATGTGCTAACTGCTAACTGACGGCTGTTGGAGGACAAGTGCAGAGGCTTGGGCCGAAGACACTGATCAGCGTCTAAAAGTTCGCATAAATTTTGACGAAATAAATAATCTCATATCAGAACAACTCCAAAAACCCGCCAACTGAACACAAAAAACATATCTAAAACTGCGGAGCCATCAGCAACAAAGTATTAGAGCTATCCTCCAAAATAGGAGAGTAGTATAAAAAACTAAAGAAAAATGTAAAATAAAAGCATGAAGAATTGTGCAATGAGTCAGTACAACAAAACATAGTCTCCATTTTCGAGTAAATCAACAAATTGAACAAATAAAAAAAACTCAACCAAGTGGAAGATGGGCGCATGATCCTGAAGAGAGCACTAATCAACCAAAAAGGGTTACATTTTAAAGATGAGGAAGCAATCGAAACAAACAACATTCAAATAAACTAAAAGTTCACGGCACTCCGAAAAGAGTCAAAGATAAAGTTAAAGCCGATAGAAGAGCTTATTGATGAGATAAACAACATGGAACTATGATCCTCAAAACAATCAATATAGTTAAGTGTATAAATAAATACAATCATCAATAATTCATCATAAATAATTCATAATGCAATTGATGTAGTATACATAAAAATAAATAACAAAGAAATAGAAGGGATAAGAGAATATCGATGTGGCATCAGAACTTATCAAGCCTTGAATGCGTGATAATGTTGTATCTATTCTGATACTTTTACATGTCAATGGCTCGTACTTTGTTTGAACTACTTTCATGAAGGTTTATGCCATTATTGTAGAGTTTGTTGTTGAGTCCGTTAATTTTGTTTATGTTTGCCAAGGAGTATGAGTCATTCATGGGCAGTTTTTTTGTTGATGGCTTTTCGGTAGTAAAACTGTCATCGAGATTGTTTCTGGCCATGAGTAGCTCTGATGTCTGATTTCTAGGAGCTATCACTCTTTGGTCTCTTTGGTCCATATGACTCCTAATATCCTTTATGCCTAAATTATGATTCAAATATTCGAGCTGTTTCCTTCGATCATTATTCTCAGGTATTTTGCCTAAAAAAGCAGGAGAGGCATTAATAGCAGGAGTTCTCTTTCCTAAAAGCTATGCCTCTTCGGTGAGACTTGAGTTTATGAGTCTCGACCTTATATCAACTTCATCTCTGCGGCGATCTCTCTGACCACGATGTGGCTCTATCCTTGACGTGCCCTACATGTATCGAACATACTCCCGATCAAGGCTATCCTCCTTCGTGTTTGTTTTATACTTTTGTAGAAATGACTCTCGATCTTTTTCCCTTTTCTTCCTGCTTTCCTCAATATGCTGATTATACTATTTTGCAATTTTGGTGGAGATTTCCTTCTGTTTTTCTATCATTTGATGCTTTTACTACTTTAAACTATAATTAACGAGAAGCATTTCCGACTCTTTCTGCCTTTATTTCGCTTTACGGCTCTCTTAACCATATACAAGCTTCTCAACGAATGGATGTTAAGGGTTGTTCATAGCCTCGCTTTTCTCTTTGATTTTATTTTTGCAGGCCTCTTAATTCCTACTCGCAATCAGACTAAGGTTGGACTGTTGATACGAGCGATTGAGTTCAGTTTGGTTATGTTTCTGAGAGTTGTACTATGCATTTTATTTAATAATTTGCTCTGTAATTAGTTGCTTCTCTCTTTACTTTGTCTACTTCTGTGAAATAATGGAGTGATCATTGGCTTGCATCTGTTCCATGAGTAGATTCCTGTAGGTTAGCTTCCTGATGAGATCTTCTTATGTCTTTTCTTGTTTGGTTCTAAGCTAGAATTCTCTACAAATTAAATGACCTCTGACCAAGTTTTAAGACGCTCATTATAAAATTATTTATGATGTTCATGTTATATTATGTTATAGCATGTATATATATATTATGCTAGAAAGAGCATGTTATATATATATAGAGTATGTTATATAATATGAGATGCATAACATGTTATAGAGCATGTTATATATAGCATGTGATATATATAAGCATTCCTTTCATCAAATTCAAATAAGCTACAATAATAATAATAATATAATATAATATAATAATATAATAATCATGAAAAAGATCACTAATTTCGTTGTTTGATCGAGTGAAGCTGCCCTCATCATTAATCTCATCAACAATAATAATTAAGCCATCTGTTATTAATTATAAATATAAGTCATTCGCTTTATTTATTTTAAGTTTTCATCATCAATAGCCTATCACAATGGGTATGCGCTGTTGATCATTTATAAGTTCGTTTGTTGTCAATTATTGGAGTTCACTTTGCTGCAAAATGTTTTTAGTAAAGTTTATTATATTCAAATAATTTCTGATCCGATTTTAATTGCTCAATATATAATCAGCCTTTACTTTATAGAGATGGTGTTACAGATCATTTCAGATCCTGACTTATTAAGACTATAAATGAGTCGCATTGAGTGAATTAGGCCAGACTAGCCATCTGGAGATACTGAGGACCTAAGTCCAGTATTGATATCACTTGCCCTCTCGGATCATAGGGTAGAGTCTTTGCTGAACCATCCGTGGGTTAATTTAAACTTATACGATTAAGAAATTATGAAATTAAGGCATTTTTCACTTGGTGTGTTTCCCAAGGATTATTTCTCAATAACCTTTCTTCTTTAAACGAATAATCAGGCCGAGATTAATAATCTACTTCATATCTGTAACTGATGAGTGAATCAGGAAGGGTAATTGATTTTGGAGAAGTGCATGGTGTCCTTGCAAGCGTTGCTTGGTTTGGGCTAGTGCATATCGCAATATGGTCTCTATACTTTAAGCAGTTCTATTATGCTATCTATGTTCACATCATCTGTAATGTACTATTGGCTTTGCTCATGGCCCTTGCTTCAACTTTCGTTTGACTTAACGTTCTGCCTGTCCATGAAATTGCAGGGTTTACTTTACTATGTTTGATTCCCATAATTTTACTTTCAGGATCAATATGCTTCTTTGGCCAATCCTCCCCAAAGTTAGAATCCGCAACAGTGAGATGGAATAACATTCAACATGCATTATTTGGATGGGCTGTAATCCTCGGCTCAAGGATTTCA
>NW_028281898.1:0-69205 GCF_059751285.1 Brachycentrus maculatus
TCCCAACCCCAACCCCAACCCCAACCCCAACCCCAACCCCAACCCCAACCCCAACCCCAACCCCAACCCCAACCCCAACCCCTCATCGCAATAAGAAGCTCTTCTCCATTACAATAAATAGGGCCTAAATTATGAACATTATGAAATAATAAATGCGAAATAAAATAACCATTCAAATATATATATATATACATAATGCAAAATGAGGTCGCTATTCTTCCTCAGGCTGAAATTTATATGACCCAATCTTTACTTATCGCATCTAGTTTGTATAGAATCACAAGAAAAAGCATATTTATTTTTTGATATTAGCCACATCATTCATGAAGACCAATAAGAAAATATATAAACTGATACATAAATTGTTGGAAAGCCAAAAATATCTCGATGCTAAAAATAATAATCATGTGCTAGACTTCTACGAATTGGCAGCCACGATGCAATTTTGATCACACTCCTGCTGGATTATATTTTCAGATGATTAGACTAAACTGAGTTACTGGTAGTCTATATTTTCAGTGAGTTTCAGGTCATTTTCATGTCGGTCTATCTGATTTTGCCTGATTCTTCGGATAAATAATGCTCGCCACCTTTTGGCTTGTTTTGAATTGCATTTCAATTTTTGTTCACCCATAGTTGATTCAATTTTTAAATTATAATTCCTAAAATGCAGCTCTCAGTAAAGCCCAATGCTAATAATCAGGTATTCGCTAGGAAGCAGGCAAGCTCTCTCTACTGCTTGTCTTGAAAGCGCTCCGAAGGTCCTATCAAAATAGAGGCATATTTGAGCGTATTTGAGCATGATTGTAGAAGAGATATACAAAAATAATATTTGTCTATCTCTACATATCATTAATCCTCTCTTAGTCGAGCATGGATATGATTTTGATTTGCCCAAGTTTTTTTCTAATTGCTCTTTTTCCTCTCTTTCTGCCCTAATTATTCCTTCTGAACTAGAACAAAAATAATATTTTTAGGAAGCCAGCTCAGAGAATGAAAGTAAAGCCCATTCCATTGGCCATACAATTGAGCAGCTGATTAAAGCAGAGCGAATAATATCAGAGAAGTTGCTATTTTGTATATAATTTTATCGGTTTCAATTCTATATAAGGGTTCTGTTATACTGCTTAAATTATAGGCATAGCAAACACCCTAGTTAATAACAGCATATAATTTGGGATGAACTGCAGCACATATGTTTGCTGAACTTTGAACCTAATGATTTAAACTCGTCTTAACTTTCTTAGTCTGAAAAACTCTCTCCAGAGAATTTTATAAAGGTATTGATCTCATTTATCAGCAGCATCCATCCTTATTTTTCTTTTTCTCAATATCCTGCAATATATAAAACAATACTTGCTGTTTTGCTTTTGATGGAGGATAAAACAGAGACAAATAGGCCATTTGTATTGATTTATTTAATTCTTTGTGAGCTGAGCATAATGCTTATTATACAAAGCTAATATGCAAGAACAATTCTTCGCTTTCTCATCACAAATCATGAATAATGCAGCCTTTACTCTTACCATATGCAATTTAAATTGTGTGCTATAATCGAACTCAATTTAGCTCATAGTTTATGCCCATTAGTTCCTACTCCTTCCACAGTCTTCTTTCTCTTTGATTGAATGGCGAAAATGCATAGGGAAGCGATGCCATCAAACAGCCTTACTTAGCATTGATGAGTTTTAATTTTAAAGCCCAAAACAAGTTTTCTATCTTTCTCACTTATAAAAATTTTGATTCTTCCCGCTCGCAACAAAAGAGCCAATGTGGCTTGATCCCTTAATAAGTCCTTCAGAATAGGCCTCACTTTCAGTGAAGTGGTTTTTGATTTGGATGCAACATGATAATATGAAAGTTTCTTCCTTTATTCTACCTAATACTTCATCAGGATCTCATTTCAATAATGTTTAAAATGTTTTACTCTTTTCTTTGACTGAAATTAATTTGTAGATTCGATAATTTATAAGATGTTTGAAAATTAATAAATGATCATAAATTGTATCGTCATCAGCTCTGATTAGTGTAGACGGGCTGCCCCATTGCTATCCCCCCATTTTTATATTGTTGGTTGTACTGTTGATTGTACTGTTGGTTGTATTGTTAGTATGGCTGGTTGGGGATGTACTGCGGCTGAGTTGGATTGTAATAGGGGCTGGGGCTATCGGCGATGATTATTGTGCCTTGGGTTCGATAGCGGAGTCTGTTTGCTCTGATGCAAGCCACTACGCATGCGATGATGGCGATAAGGATGATGCAACCAACAACGATGACAAAATACACCCACCAGTAGGCCCAGACATTCCAATAGTAGTAGTAGTAGCAGCTCGTTTGGCTGGTGGTACCTGAAGTTGAGGGGCAGAAGCCATAGATATTGCAGCAGCTTGCAAAACAATTCTGGTCAATGCACGCACTACTCATTGCCTATTCCCGATAACAATTATAGCCATTATACCCATTATCAATGATAGAGCATCATAGGTTGCCAATCATATAATATCGAAAATCATAGTGTGTAAAAGAGCATGTACGCACATTTCGTCGATCCCTTGTACCCATACAAAGATTCCAGCATAAAATCGTCGATCTCATGGATCTCGTCATCATTGAACAGATACCACTGCTTCCCGATCTTTATATAGCACACATAGTGCCCGAAGCTCCCATCTTTGCCAATATGTGCGATCACTCCTACCAGCCTATAAAATATTTATTTTTCGTTTTCCGTTTAGGAATTTGTCTTGATTTTCGTCTTGAAGGGGAACGGGATGAGCCACATCAGCTTTATTATTCCTTTCCTTGCTTCATCGTACTTGAAACGGCGCAGGTGCACTGATAGAAAGTTCGGCAAGCTCTTTATTAAGGTTCGCTTCTCTGCGTTCTGCAAGCCTCCGCAGTTGTCGCATTTAAACTTATCCCGGCCTGCCATTTTTTAAGAAGAACTATAATGATCGAGGCAGTAATTCAAGGAAACATTGGGTTCAGGGAGAGTCAAGGATAGATCGACCTCTTCCTCCTCTCTTTCGGTTACTAGGATAAGCAATTTGTTACTGTTGTTACAGTTGGAGCACTGGGTGCGCGTGACTCGCTTGGAGAAGAACTCTTGCTCTAGTTTGCTGACACTCTTTTCTATATTAATTGATTTGTACTGTCATTTTATTTGAGTTCGTCGTTGAGCTTATTCATAAACCAAATATAGAACTAATGACAGTCCTGATGTGTGTCTCTCTCGAAGATTCCCGATTATTTTTCAACCAAGCTCATCAGCTTTAGCGTCGACACCACTGCATTTTATTTCTTGTTTAACATAGACTCGTAGAGGTTCCGCAGATGCTATAATAGCCCTTTCTTCCTTCTTATCCTGAGTTTAGTGGCAATGTACTAGGTCTGCATGATGATGTCAACAAAGACAGGATGATGAAATAACACTTGTAAAATAGAGTTGGCGTAACAAACGGTTAATGATTTCTGGGTAATCCTAGAGTTACATTTTCAAAGCCAACCAGTGACGCTGCAGTGAGCTTCAATTATGTACGAGAATCTGGCGAATTGCCCATGGATTTACTTGATATTTATTATATTTTAAATTGTCCATCTGATTGATTATAAGGTGTCATATTTGCGATCTACTCGCCAAATTATCCGACGAAATGAGATAACAGGCTTTCATGAACAGAATAAAACAATAATCACGAATATATAGTATGGTCCATTTCATTGTTATTAGAGTTTGGGACTCCCCAAGATCGAGTTATTGGACCTGATGAATTTGATGATCCTGTTTCCACAGACTGCTTCAGCGTTGTCTAAAGGATATTTAGCTTGTAAGCCCTCCTCAAGGCATTTATCGAACTTTTTCAGGTAGTACTGCATTTCAATCATGTACTTTTCAATCTGCGCCCGATACCTGTCGATGCACTCCGCAGTTGTGTTGTACGATTGGTAGGGGTTTGCTCTGATCTGCGAGATCTGGGGAGTGCACTAGGCATTTTCAGCTTACTTATTGTCGAGGTACTTTCTCTTCACGCACTAATTCATGACCCTCTGCCAAAATTTAATGGAAATTGATTGTTCGGAGTGTTGTTGCGGGGGGTTTTTGCGGAAAACACCCGTCAAGTCGATTTGCGGCACTTCCAATTTTAAATTAAGGAGAGAAGATCCCACATGTGATTCGGTCATTCCGTCTGCAATAATGCAAATACAAATATATATCGGATCGATATCTCTCATGATATTTATGAACAATAATAATCACGCATGGAGTTCAAGGGATATTCATTAAGTACAACGTATGCCCTCATAAACGCCTTTACTTATTCCCCAGTCTCTTTTCTCGCATGATCGAATATTTGACTATTTGCCAAATTGGAATAAAATCTAAGTTTTTTTTATATTTATAATCATGGATATCATTATATAGTCCGATGTAAGAGAAAAGGGAGCAACCGGCAGAGAATTTAGGGTCATAAAAATCAAAAGATAATTAAATAGGCATCGAAAAAGTATAGGAAAGCGAAGAGCATTAAGCATAACCCGATCAGTAGAAATAATTGAACGAAGAGCAGCCACCTCATTCATAGCATGAACCAATATCAAAAAAGCAAAAGAAGAAAGAGCAGAGGAAGTAAAAATGGGAAGAACTAAAAAAGCTAAAGAGAAAGGCCGAAAGATAAAAGCAGAAACTAAAAAAGAAAGAAAACAAGGATAAACTATAGCCGCAATAGTAGATCCACAATAACAACACGCTCGAACAGTTAGAAGTCGATAAGATGCATGTGAAGAGACGGAAAGATTAGTATGTTGAAAAGATGCATGATGAGCAGCGAGTTGTTATTGATATGCAGTTCTATGATCTGATGACTGAAAAATAAATCCTCAGCCTGGCCAGGCAACTTGGTTACACTCACTCTATCAACAGGAAAATGGAGAGGCCTTTTAATTTCATCATTACCTCCCTGACAAGTACACTTAGACTTATGTTAGAACCGCGTCTTTAGTTTTTTTGCGAAAAATACAATATTCAAAACTACGGGATCAAACTTTACGAAGAATCGATTCTGGATTTGTTTGATCGCGATAATATAGTCTATCTCACGGGAGATGCAGATTAGGAGCTTGAAGAGCTGATTCCGGGGTACTTTCATCTATATTCAGGGAAGTCTATGTCATTGGAGGAATAGTGGACCACAATCGACTCAAGCAACTGACCATCAACTATGCCTGCCAAAACAATATTCGGGCCCGAAGGCTGCCCATGGATGGAGTCAAACTTAGAGCCAGTGTGCATCTAGCCGTAAACCATGTATGGGAGTGGATGCTCAGGAAGTACAACGGTGAAACTTGGAAATAAGCCATCAAACAAGTCATCCCCGAGAGAAAGAGATAGCAATAGATTAACGAGAAGCAAGAAGTAAAGTTCGTCGTTTAGGCAAAGGTCGAAGAAGAAATCGAAAGACAATGAGTAGGATGGTGATGAATAGTGTGATAGTCGATATAATTTGTTGGAATATCACAAATTGTATGATAGTTTCTTATAGAGAACCGGCTTCCTGGTTCGGATCTTGGAAGGGTTGGAGACTCTTGGCACTGGATACACGAATTTCCTTTACTATGGGTCAGCTGGATTTTAAAGAAGTTCTTTTTCGTCTTCGATTTTCCATAATGGCTTGGGATACGAAATCTTGCAATCCCTGTGGATCTATTTTCGGGCGAGCTTGCGAACTCTCCACGCGGGAGTGATAGGATCTCTCAAGGGCAAAGGGAATTATTATGGGAATAAATGCTACTTGAGTTTGAGGGGCGTCCTAAAGACCAGCTCAACAGACCCCCCAGCTTTTTATATTGCGCTGATGACTTGTTTCGAAGCATCAGATACGCTCAACCTCAAAGGATAGTCAATTTTTTAGGCTCCTCTCCCTAAGACCTTAACACCGAACTTCACTTTCTTGACCAAGCCTACATCATTTAAAATTTTAATGGTGATTGGCTCGCTGGGGTTGATGATTTTCCTTTTGACAAAGTAGTCTATCATTGATAAATTAACATAGTTGTAAATCTATTTGGGTCCACTAATTTAACTCAATCTAATTACTTCCTTTTGACTCTGCCGTATTTTGGAATTCTTCTTTGAATTGGAGTTTGTCCTCCTTCGAACCGAACAGGCACGCCATTAGATCTCGCTTTTTGCCCTTTCATGCCCCGACCAGCAAATTTCCTATTTAAATTGAATCATTACCCCTTTCCAGAGCCTGGCCCTCGCCCTAGCTTCTTAGGATATCGACGCGATCCGGGATTATCGTATATATTGTCAATGTTGAATGAGATGGAGGACGTGCGCTGTGTTGCTATTGCTGGACTTCTCCTCGGCATATGAAATGGATAATTCACGCTGCAAACCAAAGGCAGGGCGGCCCATAGTTGTTTTAGGGCATTCAGCCTTTGAGCTATTATCATCATCTTTATTATTTAGATTAAAGATAAAATAATGAGCCAATATACTCCATTATTAACATGTGCAATCCCATAAATGGACTAAATAAATGAATATTAAATAAAGGAGTGTAAAACAAATATTGAATATTGAACAGCATTAATATTAATTATATATTATTATTTATATATTAATTAATAAACGAACAGCATAAATTTTAAATTTCTGATCCACACAATAGAATGAATTGAAGAGTTCCGGACTTCCGTCTTGCATCCATGATTTGGCTGTTATTTTCCGAACCAGACTCTAAGTTTAAATGTTATAGTTCTGGTTGGCATTTATTTATCAATTCAAGCATCATTATGTGAGTGATGCTGCGTTTGCTAATAAATGAATCGAATTTAAACCTCGTGAGATACAATCGAGATTATGCCCATCCTTGAATATCTGCTATGCAATTCATAATTAGATATTAAATAACAATCTGGCCTTAGAAATTCTATTGAAGAATTTAGGTCCTTTTGACTACTTTTACTTTTGATTACTGCAATTTCTATAACATTTATCGAAAACAAAATGACTTGGTACTTTAACTTTTGTGCCCCAACAATCCCCAACGACCCCATTATCACCGGCAATAGGTACTTCCAACTGGGGCAATCCTCGGGTTCTTAGTCCTTTGCTCGCTCGTGTTTACTTATTATAAACTCTTTGGGCCTGATCCATTGGAAGAAAAGTAAATTGCTGGATCGTCAAGTAAACTCCTGATTATCTTAGGCCACAGCTCAGACAGGTCATCTGAAAAGAATTCGGATGAAAAATCAGATAATCATGATGATGATAAGTCTGTGTCGATTGCAGGTGGGCTCCAAGGAATCGATGGAAACAGTTCCTACGCTACTCTCACCAAAAAGAAAATCCACAAGCCTCAAGGAAAGTCTAAGGCCAAGAACACAGTCAACAAAATAAATTTTGAAGTCATCGAAAATGTCACTGTCGAAGAAATTCAGGGATATTTTCCAATCGTGTATGGGCACTTTGCTGTGGCCGCAGGATTCTCAGTGATGTATTCCCCTATACTGAGCAGTCTCTTGCGATGGTCGTCTACATTCTCTTTGCTATTGTCTTGACAATCCTGAATGCTAAAAGGTTCACAAAAACTTCCATTGCAGTTTGGAGCTTCATGTGCTTTATCAACTGCTTTTTATTGATGTCATCTCTGTTGGAAGTTGGGCAGGCGAACTTTAATAAAATAGCTGGAGAATGTTTTGCTATCAATTATAAGCCTCTTTATTGATCTTCTCTTTGCATCTTAATCATAAATAAAGCTGATATTAATTGTGTATATACTTCAGGCCAACCATGTTCAATATAACTGTATGAGCAGAAATGAACTATTTTGTGTTATAAATTGATAGTGCAGGTATTATTTAAAGTGTTGGATTGCAACATATATGTCAATCCATCCATATTATATGCATTATAGTTAAATTCAACACTGAGAATGAGCGAAGAAGTTATCGATTTTGGGAACTTCAATAAAAAAATACTACTCAACCCTGCAGTTGTTTTACAGATCCTGGATATCTACTTTCGCAACAATTCCAAAGTGCAGGCCACGTTGCTGGGCAAAGTTTATTCCAACTCCATTTAAATCATTGAAATGGTCCCCGTGGGAGTTGGCTTCAACCAGGAGGTATTTATGTCTGATATCCAGTATAAAAAACTTGAATTCTCTGACCATAGCAAAGCCCTTTAAAACATCATAGCAGTATACCCGAGCCTGCAAGTCCTAGGAGTAGCTGTCACAGATCTTGCCTCCAACCAACTTCCTTACCTTCACACCATGTATATAAACAAAGAGATGTATTTCAAGTCGCATGGGATTCTGACCCAGCCAATAATCCTGTCGGTCGGCACAAAGTTTAGTGAGGACGCCGACAATTTCAGCGTTGAAGCATACTCGTTCAACCAGTCCTTCCTCTTCTGCAAAAACTTGATGAACCTCATCTCTTTCTAAAAGCTAGAAGTCACCATAAGTATGGCAGATGCTGATATTGAATCCATGCTCCGCTCTTCGAGTCGATCAATGACCAGGAAAAGTTTTTCCCGAGTGAAACAATCGAAGACTTAGTTCCCAAATTAGTGAACAATCTGCAACAGCTCAAGCTCAAATGCGAAATGCCGGAGAATGAAGAGCTACGTGTGCGCATCCGAAGGACCATTGATAAACTCAAGCTTGAAAGCGATTACAACATTGACGAATTGGAATATCTGCTGGAGTATGCTTCGCTGCTCAGAACAGTTTCGAGCAGGGTCGCCTGTGCGAAGTAGGAAAGCAAAGCATGAATACCAAATGATATTTGTTGTTGAGGATTATCGTGAAAGCAACATTTTAGCGCATTTTAACAATTAAGTAAGACAACTTGCTGCCTATCCTCACAGCAAACTGTAAAGATAAAATTTTTCACCCGAAATAACACATAAACTCAATTGCAGATTATTTAATTTCAAATAATATTGGCAATTTAAAGCGATAAATTACCACATAAAATCATATCATATGATAAACTATCACATCATATCAGTTCAGTTTAGTTTTGAGTTTTCAAGAAAGCTCTCATGAGTGCTGAGAAGCTGGTTCATCATCCCGATAAAATTTTACCTTTTGTTCTGCAATTTTTGTTTCTTCTTTTTAAGCAGCTTGTTTTACTTGACTTGAGTGGGCTCAAGGCCTAGCGTATGGCCGAGATCCCATTCCGAATCACTTTTCTCGCTTATTTGCTCAAATTTTATGCTACCTCTGTAAGGATTGACGAAGCTTTCAGATCTTTCATTGCTCTTTATTCTTTCCCTCGCAACGCTTATAAATTGGAAACCGGAGTGCAGCCGAATTTGAGATAAAGCCAATCCTTTAATCTTTAGTTATTTCATTTTAAGTGCCACAGATAGTTTTTAGACAAAGCACTGAGTGACAATTATAAAGAGATCTCTCTCATTTTTGGTGACTGCTGATGCTTGTTCGTGGATGCTATTGAAATTTAGCCTGTCGTATTTTTATATGCTGTAATCGTACATCTTAATGAAATCAAAGGCATAGCTAAGAGGCCCTTGGGTCCTACAAAATAAGCAGATGGATACTTATTGAACAAAATAGAACAAATGTTTTTGATACTAATTTAGACTTTCAGCTGCGCTATCTTCTTAATTATCCTGAGATGTTATTGTGATTGGCTTGTGCCTTCGTTAGCTTGATATTCGAATTAGCTCTTCTGAAATCTGGCCGAGTCGGCACAATTTGAATTGACAAAAGGTTGTATTTCTCTGGAAATCGAGAAGTCTACTGGTGATGAATTTAAATACTCGCAGATGATGACTGAAAACTATCCTCGTGACTATCTGATTCGTTGTCAATGAACCCTTCTTTGTGCTTTGTGAAACTCATGCAGCGTAACTAACCAGTTCGAATTATACTATATAATTGTCATGAAAATATAATTCAATCTTGCATAGATTTCTCATTCAATTTCAGTCGCAAATACATTCAGTGGATTTAGTAGTGAGTTCGTTTCTCTTTAATCGAATTATATGATCAAATTTCGGCAGTACAACTACCTGTTCAGTTTTAAACTATGTATTATTATCAAGCATACGGTTTGTCTATAACCTTGTATTTGATAAATTAATCAGAGTTGTTCAAATATTGGCATAAGGCTCTGGACATTTAAATTATTTTTAAAATTAATAAATGTACGACTCCGCAATCACAGTATTTTCCCCAACCGGGCATCTCTTCCAAGTTTAATATGCAATTGAAGCAGTGAAGAAAGGTCTGTGCTCAGTCGGACTAGTCACTGAAGGCTCCGTTATCTTAGCAGTCGAAGTACTTTGATAGTTTATGCAATAGAAAAAAACCATAACCAAACTGCAGTAAGGGCGGACAGTGAAGAAGATTGTTCAGTTGGACAGGAACATCTTTATGGCCTATTCAGGGCTGACTGCGGATGGGAGAATTCTAGCAAATAAAGCCCGAATCGAAGCTCAAAGTTTCAGATTGAATTACGATGACGAGCCATCGGTGGAGTACATTTCCAAATTCATTGCTGAAACCAAGCAGAAATACACTCAAAGGGAGGAGTGAGGCCATTCGGCATATCTGGTCTCATCGCAGGAGTGGATAATAAAAATAAGCCCAGGCTTTTCTATACTGATCCTTCAGGACTCTTTTCCGAATGGAAGGCCCAAGCATGCGGCCGCAACTCGAAGCAAGTGTGCGAGTATCTCTAAAAGCACTACAAGCCAGCATTACAACTGAGGAAGGTATGAAACTCATCGTAAAAGCATTATTGGATGTTGTGGAATCCGGCAACAAGAATATTTAATTGATGGTGATCACTCCGAAGGAGAGTAGATTGCTAACCGATGACGAAATCGAAAAGCTTATTGAGAGTGCAAGGCAATGATAAATATGTGAAATATTCCTATTAAATATTATGGAGTCATCATATCGAACGCTACTTTTATTCATGAAATTATAATCTTAGCCAAATTATTAAAAGCCTAACCAATAAGAGTCATCGACATCTATTTTAATACGAATATAAATATGACCATGTGCAGAATTCGATCATTGCTTATGGGCTTATGGGGTGCATATATTATAAACTATATATTAAGTTAGATCACTATGCCACTCTACGAGATGTTTCTCATAACCAAGTGTACCACCCCCGAGCATTTAACAAACTTGGCCTCCAAAATGGCCAAGAAGATCTGGCAAGAAGGAGGTGTGGTTCGAGATGTGAAAATTTTATCAGATCGGTAAACAATCGTCTAACTATAGAATTTTGCCGAAGCAACTCAAAGCAAAGGACGGAGAGTTCGCCATAGTGGGCAGATACACTCAAATTCTATTCGATGGTTCTCCTCTGGTGATCAAGTAAGCCAGAAGATAAGCTGAAATTGAAAAGACTGTGATGAAAATAGGATTTTTTAGGGTCAAGGACTTTTACTCGCATGCTCAATAGTATCACAAGTCGATTGGCACTCAGCTCAACAATTCTGGGAAGAGGCTCGACACTGCACGCAAAATAGCCATGCTCAAAGAGTAGGGACTCTGAAGATTCATATATTCCAATAATCAATCGGCATAAATACAGCCATCAACTTAGAATCGTAAATATAAGAATCAGCATGATTATTCCTATGCAAAGTATCCGTATTGCTCTATTTTATACTTCACAGTTTTGCTTTTCATCCAAGAGAAAGTATTGTTGAATTCCAGAGCATATAGTCCTTTCTATTTTATTAACATATCCACTCTGCGATCTTCAGTCTTTTCCTATCTCCAGAACTAGGTTTCTTTCCCATCATTTAATTGGTAGACCACTAGAGTCAGGTTTCCTCCTTAGATCATGACTTAGATCTGCAGAATGGTGAAAAGGCCGAATTCAGGCTCCTGTGAAAAATATACTCTTTATTTCGAGCGCGCTGGAACAATAACGCTTTTGAGAGAAGTCCCGAATATATGATGGACTAAGAGGCCAGCTTAATCGATCTGATTTCGGCCAATGATTAATTCTCGAAAGTATACGACTTCCTCAAGCTGCTACAGCACCTCCTCGTTATTAGTTTTCTCCAGGTAGTCGTAGAACTTGACATAATCAATAATCATGGAAAAGCGTACGATTTTATCCGTGTAAATCATAAGGTTCTTTATGATTTCAATAGTTTCATAATTTTTTAAATCAGGCCTCTGCAGGAATGTCAGGGCAATTTTCGTCAATTAGTTTTGAAAGGACGAGTCCAAGAGTGATCTTCGAGAGACGGGCTTAGTTTTTAAGGGTGCTTTAATTTACTCCTCTGTTTCATTATTCAGCTCGATTGCTTTGAATATAAAGTTCAAGGCATTCAGGATAAATAATTTGTATTTTTCGCAAAAGGGCAGAATTTGGGAGAGCACAGAGTTCATGTACGGCCCTTAATTGTCAATAAAAATGGTGTGATAATATATTTGTCCAGAAAGGAATCTCAAGATTTCTTCTAAATCCTCTGTCGTAATAATGTATTTATTTTTTCGAGACTTATATTCGTTAAGACTTTCTTTTAGCTCTTATCCGTTTTACTAATTTAATGCGCTTCTTTAGTGATCTAGCTCGTGAGCCCAGACCCAGAACACAGGCTCGATTAGATCAGTGAGATCATCATAGATTTAACTGAACAGGATAATTCTCTCAAACATTGTCTCTGTTTCTTTTTGAAAAAAGTCCTTTATAAACCTTATTTGTTTTTATATGCTGCCTTCCAGCTTTCCAACTTCTACTTCATAAGCGACAATCCAGTTGGTGACTATTCTGAAAAACTTGGTCTGATTTCTGATTTACATGGACTCCTTCTCATTGTTCCAAAGCGCATAATTGATGAACTCATGCAGAGGGAGATTGCAAATGGGTTTGGATATATTAGAATATAGCTTCATAAAAAGATCTGACTAACTATTGTCCTCTTTATTGCCTTCAGGCCTTTACTTTTGCTTGTGGATTTCGGTCAGCAATAGTTTGAGTATCCTGTATTCGCAACAAATAGTCTTCTCCTATTTCGTATAAAATAAGAGGGTTTAGGGATCTTTCTTATTAATTCCTTGGGAGATTGCTAGGCCATTTCTCGATTTTTAAGGCTGCATGCGAGTAATATATTTATTTATTAGTGCCAATATTCTGATATTATTTATCTGATTTAAATATAAAAGTTCTATGGCTTATCAAGTATTGTTTCTGAGATTAAGATTCCCGGAGTCTTATTAGAGAGGAACTATAAAATTGATATGAGTTTAGAGCTTATTATTGTTTTGCTCCAAAGACTAAATGTACTAAGAATGCGTTTATAGTTTATTAACGCTCGCTTTTTAATTGCCTAAATCAACCACTTTGCGATATTATATGATGGGTTGGATGAATTAGCTGTGCTGCTCTAAAGAGATTGCTGGCTTTAATGATTTTTACTTGGTAGTTTCAATGGCAAAAGTATATAATTCCATCTATTTTTGCTGATCTTTAATTTAAACAGTTTCAATGCTTAATTTTTATGCTTATAGAATTAATTCTGTTTACCCAATTTTTACTTGTGTCACTTACGAGTTGGGCTCTGTTTTCTCAGACTCTGCGACTTCGGAATCAGACTCTGTTGGCTCAATCTTTATTTGTGTCACTTACGAGTTGGGCTCTGTTTTCTCAGACTCTGCGACTTCGGAATCAGACTCTGTTGGCTCAATCTTTATTTGTGTCACTTACGAGTTGGGCTCTGTTTTCTCAGACTCTGCGACTTCGGAATCAGACTCTGTTGGCTCAATCTTTATTTGTGTCACTTACGAGTTGGGCTCTGCTTTTTCAGACTCTGCTACTTCGGAATCAGACTCTTTTTACTCAACTCGTGCCACTTCTGGTTCATAAACACTCTTTTCTTCTTCTGATGAGATGAGCTTTTTGTTTTATTCTTGTTTCACTGAGGAAGTTTATATGTCTGATTTCTCGCTTTATTGTAAAATATCCTCCTTCGATTTTCGTACGACATTTTCCTCACTTTATTTTGCCTATGATTCTTTAATTTTAAATGCAGCTTGCTATTATTTTGAAATGTAGGCTTCCGCTGTGGGCTCTAGAATAGAATATTAGTGTACACGATGGCGAGGCTTATTACTTATCATTCCTTTTGAGAGTCGAATTTTATTGTAGATATTTACTGCTGCTTTCATAAAAAATCAGGAAAGCAACCACGAAGAGTATAACCATAAATACTACGGCCATGTAGAAGTTCTTTTTACCTTTTTCACTATTATCGAGAGGCCTTTCTTGATAATAGGATTCCTGTTATTATTCATTTTCGAATTATTCGATCTTTTATATTTCAGGCTTCTTGTGTGAGAGCATCGAATTTAGTATCTACAAAAATATTGAATTCTGTAGTTTTAAATTGAATTATGTGGTTTGAAATTAAATTCCTAGCCATGCATTTGGGTTGATAAATATTAAAAAATAATTTAAGTTGAGCCGAGGATCGACAAAAACGCTTCTTATATTTACCAATATTAAATGGAAAAGTAATTTATATTTGACCAAAGACCATTTAGAATAACAAAATAAATCGATAGCAATCGAATTACATTTGTTCTTCCTGAAGCCTTACTCGTTTTTATTCATGGCTGAAAATCTGAGCAATCATCTCACGCATTCTTGTCAGTAACTTACGAACCTTCTTTTCGATAAGTAAATAATTATATATACACAAACGATGATTCTGATCGAAACAATGCTTGAAAAATAGCAAGATTATCTGGAAGAGTAATTTTGCAGATAAAGCAATTACTTCCCAGTCCCGAGCAAAAAGATTGAAATTGTCGAACATCTGATCGATACCTTACTTTATTAAGTATATGAAAAAACAAGTAAAAGTGAACAAAAAACTGACGATCCATCCAAATAGACTCGAAATCATCAGCCTGCCTAATAACTGCTAAGGCAAACTATTAAGGAATTTGTGTTTAATGCCTTAAGAATGCGAATATCGATGTCAGGCCTCCGTAAAATATGCACAATGGTGAGAGATATGTCAAACAAACTTTCCTACTATGAGGATTATTTTATGAACCTTGATCGTATCCTCGAATTCGAAGAGGAACAGAGTTATGTTCGCCATGCAAGGCCCCCAGAGCAAAATATAGCGTATATCGTTGAAGCCAATTCAAATTTAAACAAAATTATCACCCTACAGGACGATATTAATTGTTAAGCCAAAGCAAAGTTTTAATCACGAAATTTGAATCAGTTTGCCCATTAATGCGATTCAAGTAGGGATTAATCCGAAAGCGAGCAATTATATTCAAGAAACTGTCAATAAAATTAAAGCAAAATAATTAAAAACTAAAAAATTGTCAGCTCCCTTGAAAAATAAATAATTTCGAGTTGTAGTCTCAGTTTTTTCGATGTGGTTTTCCCAACAAATCTTGACCACTCTTTTTAAAACAATCTCTAGGAGGAGGACTGTATTGAGGATATTCCAGAAAGTAAAGATGAGTTTGTTTTTGATAAAGCAACGAGTTCTACCATTTACTCCCCGAAATGGGTTCAAATCAAAGATGAAAAAAGCAAGATCCTCAAATAAATCCTCACAAAAGATTCGAAAAAAGAGAAGCCAGAAAAGCATTCAGATTAATTTATGAATAATTTGAGTCAGCGATTTAAACCCTTTCCGAGTGTTCTTAACGACGAGAGCTTTACTTAAACGGCCCGTAAATAGACGAAGTACGACATAAAAAAATCACAAATGCTGAAAAAGTCTTTAATGGACATTGAAACTCCTCATTTTCTAAATGAAAAATTGTACAGCTATCATTTAAAGGCCATCAAAACACAGCAAAAACTGAAGTCGAACCGTAAGTTGAGCCCCAAAATCTAAGACAATCTTTTATCGAGTCGGAGTTTAGAGACTGAGAATAAAGCCAAAAAGAAGGCAACAAATACAGAATAATTATCTCCCAAAAATTAAATCAAACGAAATTCATAGAAATTCAAACTAAAAAAAATGATTGAATAAAGAAATGTGAAAAATGGCGCACATAAAAAAAGCACATAATGCATTGCCACAAAAAAGGATTTTACCCCAGGAATATTAAAGAGCATCTTTGCTTTTAGAAAAAGAAGAAATTGCTCAATAGAACTCACTAAGTTCATCTAATGATGGATAACATTACATTAGTTAATTTAATTTTAATTTGACTGCTTCATTTGTTTTCAAATTATCAATGCTGCTCTTATGTTAGTAGGTAATATAATTCAAACAATCTTATTGAAAGTATCTGTAAGTCAAAGTTGAGGACTAATGAGCTACAATCCTTTTGCTAATAACAATAACAGTATGAGGCAGGGTGGCAATAACCCATTCAACAATAGTAGCAGCAACAACAATAATAATCAAGGTGCCAACCAATTTAATAATCAGGGAGGAAACAATTTCCAATATGGTAACAATCAGGGAGGAAGTATTATGCCTAACAACAACAACAACAACAACAACAACAACAGCAACAACAACCAGAATAATGGGAATATGCTTAATAACAACAACAACAGTGGCAATAACATGTTTAACAACAACAACAACAATGGAAGCATGTTTAATAACAATAGCAACAACAGCAACAATGGAAACATGTTTAACAACAGCAACAGCAATGGGAATATGTTTAACAACAATCAAGGAAACAATGGAAACAATCAATTTAACAACAATAGTGGTAACAATGGGTTTAATAATAATAATGGGAATATGTTTAACAACAATCAAGGAAACAATAGCAACAACAACAACGGCAACAACGGCAACAACATGTTCAATAATATGTTCAATAACACGCAGAACAATAATCAAGGGAATTCCATGTTTAATAACAACATGGGCGGAAACAACATGAACAACATGAACAATAATAACAGCTGGAACAACAACAATAACAGCTGGAACAACAACAATAACAGCATAAATAGCAACAATAACAACAATAGCAATAACAATAGCAACAACAACAACAATAGTCTGAATATGAATAACTCGAATTATCATACGCATGTTGAATCCATCAAGAACCAGCTCGAGGACTGCCTGAAACGCATATCAACCAAGAACCATGAAACTATTCGAATAAGTTCCGACAATTCCTTGCGAGATACCAAAATGAATACCCTCAACATAACTCAGCAATGCGTCCAAATAAACTACAGGTAAAGCATCTTCCTTATCATGTAGGTTCGATGAACTCAAAAAGGCAATGGACAAACTAAAGGCTAATCAAACCATCATCGAGAACAAATCTGACAACTTCTCCAAGAAACTCAAGCAAAAGCTGGTCCTCTACAAAAAGTGCTTACTCCAAGCTACCACGCAGAAGAAAATGGTTTAGGAAATTTCGAACTAGATTGAGAGTATGGGAAAGGAAATGGAAGAGTTTTTCAAGCCACTGTACCACTCAGCCCAGCGAAAGACGATGATCGCCTTGAAATAGCCCAATGACTTTGACCTGAGAGTAAGCTACTCGATTTTGAGTAAACTGGAAGCACTCGGGCAACAAGTCGACGATATGGCCACTTGCGAAGATATGGCAACGGAGGAGCAAATAAGTTCGACGGTTGATGTATTCGAGCAGTTGGTGTAATACTATAAGAATGTCACCTGTAACTTCTACGAATTCAAGGCCTCGTATGACTCCTTAAAAAAGTAGGCAGTAGAAAGGAAGAAGAAATAAAAATACGAAACTGTAATGAGTAAGATCCAAAAGAGGGCTAAATAAACACTGAAGGCTGAATACTACTATTATGACCTCATCAAGTAAATCGATGTGGCCCTCATGAAGAGGAGCGAGATCATCGAAAAGAAGAAAAGGGATGACGAAATCAGAGGGAGGGCGTTTGCTTGGAGAAACTGATCATTCATTCATTCATTCATTCATTCATTCATTCAGGAAATATTTGCATGCAGTCTCCAGAATTACATATCAAATGCCACTCATTGGCTAAGGTTCAGGCCATTTATTTCAGCTGCGATATCTGCAATCCCAAGATCCTCTACATTCAAGCTGGAGAGGAAATTTTTTATATCCAAAAGCCGAAAGTTTTCCTTCGTCATAATCTTTGTGCATGCCAACACCAAATAGCACTATAAAAGTATCCTCAGACTTTTGCCTAAATAGTTAAAGCGAATACCATCGGGGCACTCTGATCCGATTCTCATCAGCACATCGATGAGAGTTTTAAAATCATTTCCATAAAACAGGTCTTACTCACAGCTCTCGGTGGTGTATAGTTTTTTAAGAGCCTCAACCCAGAACAGTTTGCGACTAAACTGGGGCTCCCGGTTGATAGTGTAGAGCCAAAACTATAAGAAATAATAAGGGGTGTTCGCCAATTTTAAAAGTTTCCGATTGGCCAACATCATTTCTACCAAGATCTCGCAGATTTCTTTTTGGACTTCCTCCTCTTCAATGTCCAAAAACCGATGAAGAATGGCTTGGAATATTTGGGTGCTCTGAGAGTAGTTCGGCATCAAGTGCTCCAAAAACATGATTTACACGAATTTTATGGCAGCTTTCAACCCCAAGTATTCAGTTTCGTTCATGAAATACTCCCCGATGCGATCGATTTGGCTAATCTCGATGCCCTCAAACAGCTTCCGATATCTTTGTAGACAGACAAGCCTCTGCCCGACGAACATGATTTCACGTTGCTCTTCGACTTTATTCGGATCAAACTCTGTGAATCTGCACTTAAAGCAAGCAGCAATGGTAGTGGCGAATTCTGGCTGATCTTCGAGATAGAGTTACAGCTATTGCAAATTCTATGCGATGGCCTCATTGGTTTCGCATTTCGATATCATATTGAATACTTGGCTGATTTTGTTTTATTTCTCCATGGTCTATCTGTCGGAGCACAGATATGATTAAATTAGGATGATCAGAATATATTCATATTCACATTCATACTTGTCTGCCAGGAATAATTTTCCGCGACAATACATACAATACATAATTGGCCAATGCATACGAATCACAGCCGAATCTAAATACTCCCAACCAACTCAAACTCCGAACTGGATTTTTAGGCGATCAAGGCAGGCATCTCACACCTCCTCATCCCTGAGGAGAAATATAATACTTTAGAAGCACTCCATCAATATAAGTTCGTCCCATTCCTAGCATTATTGATCAGAGAGTGCCTCTCCCAACTCAATATAGACTCAGTCGAGCAAAGACGTGAATGCTGCCAGTTATTATCATGCAATTAAATGCGGGAGAGACTTCACCTAAGAAAGGCAAGTTCAATTTAAAATGTGCTGATCATATATTTTCCAGTTATCCACCCCAAAAACACTAATATTTTCAATGCACTCGCTGCCTACCTGAAAAGAATAAAAAAATAACACAGCAAAGAGCAAATCAAAATAATAGTTGTTTCATTGGGGATTTAATAATCAGTGCTGTCATCGGATAAGTTCAAGCAGCTGCTGTCTTCATCTGTAAACATCACTTATCTGTCGTTACTGGCTTTTCAAGGCTATCAAGATCTGTCGGGAAGGGTTGCATAAATATATGGCATGCACATGGATGACACAAGATTAACCCATAGAGTTGCAGAAATGCTTCAACTGTAGCTGCAGCTGAACTGCGGTCAATAGCCCCTATTTGAAATTGTCTACCGATCGTATGAAGAGGCGATATAAACCCAATAGGACAAATTAGAGGAATATTCAAATATCAAAAAGGATGCCATATCCATTAAGTATGTTACATAGAAATAAGTCCTTCAGCAGCGACATGAAAATCTCTGCGGATTTCACGCATTTCACAATATTTTGTAATCTCATCACTCCAAACTGCCGTAGTCCAAACAGAATGAGCGAAGGTTCATCCAAAATTATATTAAAATTAATAGTTTAATACAGTAGGGAATGACAGCAGCGGATTTGATAGCGATTCCCTATTTCGAGCCTCTTGAGCGAGAGAATGTTACAGTCGTGATTGGTTCAGACTTGTTCCAAGGAATTAAAATATGCGCGTTGTTTCTTTCATAAAGTATATCACATTTCAGGCCATAGATTATATACTGAACCCCCCCGAGGAACTCGAATAGCTACAAAAAACAGTCTAATAAGTGAAATCAGGGCTATTGCCTGAGATGTACATTTTGATGGGAATCTACAACCATTACTTTGTGCTCCGACTCTTCGATAAAATATCAATATAGTTTATGGATTCCATGAACCCCTCATTGGAATCCATCTTGAACAAGAGAGTCACCAAAGCAGAGCCCACTCAACTAGATCAGTGTCGGGTGGAGAACATGTCAACTGGCATAAAAACAGTCATTGATATGTTTCATCATGGAGACAATATCAAGTTCATTATGGCGAGGCTAAGAGTCCATGAAGTCATTGGTTCATACTAAAAACTGACAACTAGCTAAGAGAAACGCACGTGGCTTCAGAATGAGTATCCCGTGCCAGTTATCAGAAATGATCTCCTGGAGGAAATTAGAGTGTTCAAGAAGGACTAACTTGGGAGTGAGTGTGCGGCTCGGGTGAAGGGTTGGCTGAACGAGTAGTTCGTGACAGAAAATATCATAGGCAAAGAATAAGGGAAAATTATCTTACAAGATATGCAGATTTAATGATATCAATTATTTTCGGATCTATATTATACTTGTAAATACTGTGCGGACGATGGATTCTCCTCAGCCGAAAAGGTTGTCATCGTCTTCCGAGTTGCCTCCCAAATTTGGATCTTCCTGTTCAAACCCGACATCTCCGTTTGCTTGGCCTTCAAAGAGAAAGTTGGCAGCTGCTTCTTAGCTTTTGTCGCATGCCACATAAGCCTGCTCTGCCTCAGTTTTGCTAAAGCCAAATCCCATAAGCTAGATTATCATATCCTTACTTTCTCGATAGAAGCTCGTTCTTACGGCGTCAATTATACTCCTTGCTCCTATTATTCGATATCCTCTTCTTCCTATTATTCCTATTCGAAGTCTCCCTCCTCCTATTCCTACTCTTCTTCAAACTAGAATTCCTCATCACTTTCTCCTTCGAGAACTATTCTTTGGAAGGCTTCTGGATTCTGCCGAATGACCTGAATGAAGAAACTCATACTTCGTAAACAGGAGGAGAAACTGCTCCGATCTCAGCAAGCACAACGTCTAATAAACTGACATCATTTCTAAGCATGGCGAGGAATGGCCGAAAGCCTGCAGTGTTCACCAAATCTCGAAGGACTTGCTCGGCTTACTCTTGTGAAAGATTAGAGTTGCTTGCTGACGGAACAAAATTCGGAAGAGATGGAATGCCATTGATTAAATATTAAACAGCCCTATTCTCGTTATCAAATGCGGTGGTCAGGGCAGCTAAGCACTTTTACCTTCCGAACCCCATTCCAATGAGATTTGCTATTTTGGCTTCGCGTGAGATTGCATATTCTTCAGATTTTTCACTGTTATTAGAGTTGAGTATTTTCTCTGCTTTCACCACCTTTTCAGATTTCTATGTTTCTTCTTCTGGCCTTTACTCACTTTTTTCTACAGCCTCCTATTCCTTGGCTTAGATTTTGGATTTGGGTTGTATTTTACTAACAGTGACCATCAGGACAAAGAAATCAGCCTCTTTGACAGCTAAGCTGGAGAGAGTATCGGTATTAAGTGTAGTTTTGCCCTTGAAGACGATCTTCTGGTCATTGATATCGACTCGCTTAAGCGACATAACTTGTTGCTTGAGATCGAGTATCTTGATTAGAGGATGAGTACTGTATCTTGAGGGAGGACATCAATAGGGATGAGTTCCCCTTTGAGAGTCTTCAGAGTCACTCTCATAAATTCGCGAAGTTATAATGAAATGCATGCAGAGATATAGCGAGATGCTCATAAATATGTGCAAAATCTATAATTAATGAATATCATAAAGCCTCAAATTAATGAATAGAGTAAGTCTTAATTCCAAATTTAGATATTAAATAAAATATTAAATTAAATCATTAATGTGTGCATTATGTGATGATAAGATTTATTGTGGGTATAAAGATCATGGGTAAGCTGAATGAATCATCATCTAGGACAAGGAAGACGACTGAAACAAACACTAGAAATTGTCAATCAACACAAATCATCCCAGCAGGCCATACTCGCAGATGATCCTCTGCTTTAGGTTTCCTCCTTAAATAGTAGCCGCACATAAGGAGTTTCACTTGTTGCCAGCCGGAAATTCTCAGGAACGATCGATTGGGACTTTCATTTATCTTTTCTGTCCCTTACCTCCCGGAAAGCCAGCGAACAACCACTGTTTGATATTTTATTATAATTATTTACTCGCTTATAATCTAATCTAATCATCACTTGATTTATTAACTTAATTTATTAACTTAATTATTCTGCGTAATAATAATGTGCGAATATAATAACAATGTGTTAATATTATAATGTAGCTTATAAAATGCATTAAGAGTGATAATATCATAATGCGTGAATATTCAAGTGCACGATAAAGTAACATTAATAGTGATAGCATAATAAAAATTTAATTGTTTATCCAATGGAAGCTGAAGCGATCAAAGCTAGGAAAGCTATCTGCATTTTTGAGTCCAATGGAGGCTCAGATAAGGGCGAAGACGGTCATAGGAAGGATTCTATTCCCATTCGCGATCAAATCCGAGCGCAAGGCTGGGCGTCCTAAATCATTAAATTCTAAAATGAGAATGCGGACAAAATCTTTGAAGAGGTCTCCCAGAAATATGCTGGTTATATTTGCAGAGTCAACCCTGGCTCATTCCCTGACAATGAAAAAGTCCTCTTTCAGACCCTCAGGAAACTTTCAGCTGCCGGCTTGGTGGGCATGACCCATCCCGACTCCATGATCAACTTCGGAGCCAAGTCAGCTTTGGTCAAGCTCAACAAAACTGGGCTCGTCCCTGCGGATACCTTCGTCTATTATGATATTCCAGATTTCAAAAAGAGCTTCCCTTTAACACTTGCTACCAGCTAAAGAGTTTTGAAACAAAACAGAGGCTCAACTGGCCAGGGAATCTGGAGAGTTGTTGTTTAGGACTAACGACCCTACAAAGCTGGAGACGCCCTTCCACTCGACACTAAAGTCAAAGTTACTGAGGCCGAAGATAACCATGTATAGCACCACACTTTAGAGGACTTTATGAAATTCTGCGAACAATACATCGTAGGAGATGATGGCATGTTAGTTGACATGAGATTCCTACCCAGAATTAAAGAAGGAGAGATCAGGATCTTAATGGTAGGAGCCAATCCCATTTTTGTTGTTCATAAAAAGCCAGCTGATCACGCAGATGCCTTCTCAGCAACTTTGTTCTCTGGAGCCGTATACACCTACGACAAGCCCTAGAAATGGCAAACCCTCATTGACTTCTTTTTAAATAAAGTGGAGCTCGTAAAAGCAACTTTGAACGAAAGGGAGCCTCCACTAATCTGGACTGCTGACTTTATGTTGGACTGGGACGCAAACAAAAAGGACGTATACATCCTGGGAGAAATCAACTGCTCATGCGTCGGCTTCACTACACAGCTGGATATGGGAATCCAGGAGGCTGTGGCCGCATAGGCGATCAGGCAAGTCAGCGCTAAATGATCACGAATTCGAAATAAGAAATGAACGGAAACTAATAAAATAACAATGTGTTAATAGTATAATGTAGCATATAGAAATGCATTAATAGCAATTTAGTATTAAAATTATAAATTTAAACGTATATTTATTCATCATGACCGTCACTATCGCCTATTTTCATGATGCCTCCTCCTGAGTAGCAATAGTATGAGAATATTACATAATTTTATGATCATATTCGCTTTCTGAAGACAGACGACAGCTTGTTCTGTTCTTATGTGATCCTCCTCGCGATAATTGGACCCATAAACATACAATCGATGTCCTTGATGAGATTGATCTTGTCGTCGATTTCTGCGATGCTTTTCCTCACTCCGATTGGCAGGTGCATTTCCGGGTAGTTGGCCTGATGAAGTATTCGGAGGATGAGATCAGTGATGCGCATGTGGTTTGACCATTTGACAGCAGCCTTCCACACTTTGATCCTGAATAAAGCCACTCTAAATTGGTAGAACACGTCTTCGGATAATAGTCTTTTGTTATTGCTTATTCGTTTGAGGTTGGAAGCATGCTGTTACCATTCGAGGCTCACAGTTACGACCTTCCTCAGGTATTTTTAGCTGAATTCTTTAAAGATGTCCCAATATGTGTGATAGAACTTGGACGTGTTTATTTTTGTATTCAGCGCATCTGGGCTCCAGGCTAGCAAATTCAGAACCCAAAGTAAACTCTTACTGTATATCACACCTGTTCTCTCAATGTCACAACCTCCCTCTATTCTGAGCAGCTACAATATCATCGGCACAGTGTTCAGCTTTCTTTTGCTGTAGTTAATGGGCAAAAAAATAGCACTTGTTTCGTCGGATGAGAACAAAAGCCAATTGGAAAGGGTTCCCTGGATGACATTCTTAATGAAATAGTTGATAAAGAACATAATAAATGCAGTGTAGATTTGGGCGACACAAATGGAAGGGCTAATAAAATCCGAAATGTTAGCCGTACCAGAAGGATCGAAAAAGTAGACCAATAGCACTTCGGTAATTAATGTGGTGGCGTATACAAGCGCGAGGAGATACTTGGCTTTGGCTATTCCCTATAGAGTTGTAGCCATATTTGTTATCATTCCGAACAGGCTCTAGAGAAGACTTTGAGGCGATTTCTGCTATTGAAAGAGAGTGGAGCTTGCTTATACCAGTAGGAAGAGTACAGCCAGCTGAATTGAAGGAAGCACTGTCAGAAAATAAATCTATTTGCCGAGGAATTACTCATTGAGTTGTTCCATGCACCAACTGAAAATCTCCTGGATAAGGATAAACGATGTAAAGTAACTGCTCACCCTCTCCCATCTCAAGCCGAAGGTTGCTAAATTCTAATACATGAGTACAATGCGACAAGCCGAAAGTGAAGCAAGAATAAATAAAGATCGTCAAAGACATGCGAAATCCCAGAATTTTGAATATATAGCAAAATACAATAATTGCCAAACTGCCCAAAATGCCCAAAAAGCCTTCCAGCCGCAAATTGTTTGTGAGCCACTATACTTCTTATTTCATTGTGTTGCTTGTAATGACTCTTTTCACTTTCTCATCGATGCTTAAGAGATTTGTGAAAGTGTCATGTTGAGGTAAGAGCGGGGTTTTATTGAAACTCTGATGATTGGAATCGCGAGCTGTGCTATCGCGCAGGCGCTCATAGGGAGAATTGTAACCAGAGTTCATATACTGGTTTGTGCTTTGAGGGGGTTTCTGGAAAATGGTGCTCAAATCAGGCATTCGATTGATAGTGGGATATGATGTAGAAATATATAATGCTAAATTGCCAAATTTTAACTCCTCAATTGATAAACGCCATATTATAAATAAAATAACAACATAAAACAAAGGTAAATTATAAAAATTTGTACAGAATTAGATTATATGTGACCTTGCAAAGATTCGCATAGGCGAATCAATTACTAACGTCAAAGATGATGGTACATATTGCACAGTCATTCAATATTAAGGGAAGACTAATAAATCAATCTATATCGCCGCTTTCAATAAATCTCTAAGATCCACCTGATTTGTTACAATAACCAAGCAATGAAACTGCCACGAAACCAAAATAATAGAAATATTGTCAGGATTAAAGTCGGCAATGACCGGATAAATTTAAAAATATGGTGAAAGTAATCATTCATTCGGCTGATTCGGGAATTCGCAAAGTGCCTCATTTAGCAAACGAGCGAATATCTTTGTTGTGTCTCATGAGAAGATACCTGGTGTTCTTTATAATTTCTGATAATTTGCAAAGCTCTCGCTCCAATCCAAGCTTGCTGGCGTATTGGTTTTCGAAGTCCAGATTCTTCAGTATTGTCAAATATTTCGGAATGAGGTGCACCCGAATTCTAATTTACATCTAATTTCTGGTTTCTTCTTCTTGCCAATTTTTATCAACCAAGTCAATGCTTGTTAGCTTTTTGATATTCTTAAAATAACTGCCATTGTGGGCCTTGTAAATCTTTTATTTCGTCTCATAGTGGTTGCAATCAGAGTACTCAGAGTCGTCAAAGTTGTTATCTAACTGCTCATTCTTCTAATTCTAGTTCTGTGAATCCCCATCTTCGGGCTTCAAATCTTGATCTGATACGATAACTGGGTCTTCTCCAATGGATTTGTCTGATTCGATTTCATTTGAAGCGTTTGCTTCCAAATTTGAGTTAAAATATGTATTCATTAAGCTTGAGAGTTCATTCGTATTGTATATTTGAGCAATGTTCCTCTTGCGAGATATTTTATTTTTGTTTCTTTGGCTTCTTTCCCCCTTTTTCACGATACAGATTTACTGGCTAGAATCCTCCTTTGCTTCAATTTTAAGATTTTTCAGATTGCCTCTTTAATTATTTATCGGCTTCTCTTAGCTTTTCAAATTTGACACTAAGATCATCTCACTCGATAACTGTAAGTTATGGTTTTCATTGATAACTTTCTGAATCCTCTACCTAAGAACATCCACTTCATGGAGCTGATTGTTAATGCGAATGAACTCATTAATGAGCTACATTGGCATGGGTGTGCTGTCCTCCATTACAAATTTATTGAATTTCTCAGGCAGCTTTATGATAGAAGTGTAGGCAAACCTGAAAAAGTCTTCTGTGAATCCAATGGACTGGGCGTTGGTGTGCAGCTATTTGATGTTTTTGGTTTCGACTTAGCACATTTCATTGATGTAGGACTGAATGGTAAACCTGTTGTTCAAGATTTATTTGTTTTTCATCTGCATGAGACTGCTGATCGATTACTTGTACCTTTCGGCGATGTTCCTGGTCTTGTTCTTGAACTGAAATGGCTTTTTTTTTACTTCTTCTTGCTTCTCGATGGCAATGGGAGTGAGGGACTTGTCAATAACTTGGCTCAAAGTATAGAAGAATTTGCCAGTTTCGGATTTCTGGAGGACGTTCGTACACACACTTTTCTTGCCCGTGAAGATCTCGTGAATTGACAGCTTATACATTCTATTCAAGGTTTACTTCCGGCAGAATAGCTCCAGTATTTTTCGGCGCAGCTCTGGAATCTCAACGCAGAAAACATAGAACAAGTAGACACATGGCACCAGGCACAGAAGATACGTGAAGTTAAACGAACTCTCAATCAGGGTGTAATTTTCATTGATATTTAGTATGAAGTTGTATCGCCCTTCCTGCACAACAGCCTAAAACATTTCCCTAAAAGTAGGGTTTGAGGGTATCGATTATTGCAGCTGAATCTGACCATTTTATTGTTTATACTGGTAATTTATCGTGATTTCATCGAAAAGCAATGTGATGTTCAAGTAGGAACCTTCTCTCATGAAACTTCGGAAGGGAATAAGGTTGTTGAAGGTTTAGGAACTCAAGGATATCTTCATGAGGATCAGCACACTGCTGTAAGCCTCCAAAGATATCGTCACTAACTCATAGGAGCAGATGTAGTATGTACCGTTGATGCGTAGGAGTTTATACTTATTAGTCCCATTTTGCATTTGCATTATCTCATGGGAATAGTGCAGCAGGGAACTAAACTACTGAAGATTTATTGTTTCTTTGATGGGAGTTCCAACGCAGGAGTATTGGCTGGCAAGAAGTGTCATCTTGTTGATATTATTGCAGATCACAATTTCCTATATTATGTTAAGCAGCCCTTTGTTTTGAATGTATTGCCATATGATTCCTGAGAGAGGGCTAAAAACACTGCATGAGTAGTTTTAATGCCATTAATGTATGCACTGAAGGCCGCCAATTGAGCCGTAAGTGTTTTAGCGATGAATTTGTTTGTAATCATCAGCAGTGACTATTTTGGTTGTATATTTTTATAAAGGTTAATTTCCAGAAATTTAAAATTTGCCAAGGATTGCTCCGATGTAGGCAATCTTCGACGCGTTTTCGATTAATTCGAAAAATTGGAGAGCCTGACGATACTCGAACGAAAGCCTCTCCCCTAATACATCTAAGGCATTAATTTTGAGACTTTATGATCTCTCGTAAGTGCATACGATACTTACAGCGTTATATGCATATTTGTGGGTAAGTACGATGCCGTTGACCATCAAAATGATGCATACTATTGATAGTGTACAGTTTTTGAGGTAGATGCCCGAAGCCAAATCGGATAGCTAATTAGTTTAAGGTTGTTTATAATTCGGTTGTTTGACCTCGTTCGGCTAATACTCCTCGGATTTCAATATGCAAAGGGATGTATCTGATTTGGAGTTGTGATTTTATTCCTGGGATTCAGAATGCATTGATTTAATTATGATGAATTAGATGGAAGCTCTGGAATTCGCAGTATTTAGTATGTGTATAGTATGTATGTATAGTATGTATAGTATTATCCGTCATGACTGACCTACAATAAAATAATAATTCAGATTATAACAAAATGGGCTCATGCTTCTAAATCCTCTTCGGCCCAAAACTAACCCCCAAACCTTAGTCCTTACTTTCTCGGACATCGCCTCAGGAACTTTACTCGATCATCGGCATCAACTGTGGCTTGAATGATACATTCTACTGCTTCCCGCACCTGGCGTAGATTGAGGAAATTATGAACAGGTATTACCGAAATCTAAGCAGCCAAATGAACCAGCCCGTATTTGATAAATAAATTAACTTTTTAGCCACCGCCGATCGGGAAATCTTAGTGAAATATTTACATGATTTGACAGCATTTATCGAAGAGATGAAGGATCAGAGCTCCAAAACCTGTGCTCGATTTCTCAGTGACAAAAATTAGTGCATCCAATTTTTGAAACATGCCAAACTGCCCGAAGGCACCCCGCCCGAGAGTAAAGAGTTGGTGATCGCCAAAATTTAATTGAAAATGCTCTTAGCCAGGCCAGGAGTCCAGAAAATCTAAGCTTGGCTTGATGGGGAGCTGATATAGTGCGAATTGTTCAGCTAAAATCATACACGACCCAAATATTTAAAAGACTCCAGGCAAAGTGAGTTAGTATACAGCAAACAAAATAATCCACCTCTAAAAGATGATAAAAAAGTATCCTCGGCAGTCGAGCCTATGAAACAGTTTGCAGATGAAACCCCACTAAAGCAATACGAAATTAATAAGATGATCACATTAGTGTCAGAGCGCAATAAGAAAATCCTCATTAAAATTCCAGAGATGAATATCAGTGCTTCAATTGCATTCGAGGATTTAATATATCGCCAGCATGCAATAGTCCTCAAAGACTTTATCCCTCTGAAGTATAAAACATAATAAAACGAAACATTCGGGTACATTATGGTCCAAACCCAAGTGCTTTTATTTGACAGCATTGACAAAGACTACAACGATATTCAAAAACAGCATTGCATGATAAAAAGGCAACTAGCATCTTTACTGGACGGGGAATGGGAAAAACTTTACGAGCTCAAAGCTTCCTCGGCTTCTCAGTCAAAAAGGTCGGCTATGCTATCCTAGTCCATCTACAGCGAGATTCCTCGGGATTTTTAAATGAAATTCTGAAGCATAAAGATTTTTATACGTTTTTATATACAGAGTAAGATCAAGTCGAACTTAACTAATCAAAAATGATTTGGGATTGAGTCCTTGAAGATCTGACGTGACTCTTTATCTCAAATTGAAATTATCTCTGTTTCTGGCCCATCATATAGCAAATCAGTTTGTTTGAGTTCTCTTTTGTGTATTTTTGTTTCAGTCTTTTGATTTCTCTTTATCTTCGCTGTTCACTCCTTCTCCGGAATTCTTCATTTTTCTCGATTTGTTTCTTAGCTGCGTCTGAAATCGGGTTAATTATGAGAGATCTGTGTCTCTGTTTCGTAACTGACGATTTGATGTACTACTTTGTTGATAAGTATACCCTTTTTAGCTGTTTTTAATTTGTAATTCTCTGAAACTCCCGTTGTGTTTAAATGCTTTCCTTTCTGATTTATGGAAGTGCGAGTCTTCTGTTGACAAAACTCCGAATTTATTAATACTACTACATTAAATACTTTTTTGATTTCAGATCCAAAAATGGTGGTAAATCGTCGCTAGTAAGTTTATGCTATAATCTCGCCAATTCATGAAGCAGCCAAATCACCCCTTCATCAACATGATGTCCTCCCTTGAGTATCAGCCGAATAAAATTTACAATCTACGCTAATAATATTTATTTCTGTTCTCTCTGCATTTCGCACTCGCCCTCTAATCGCTATTGATTCTATTGAACCCAATGTATGGTCTTGCTTATCTTCTCTTTTTGGTCCGACACACCTGATGCAATGTAGAGCTCGTGGTTTTGCCGATATAGCTTTTTCAGTTAGTTTTATATTTTCTGTATTCTCTTCTTTTTCCTTTCGTATTTGCCCTTGGCTAATTCGATGATAGACTCAATGAGCAAACTCGTTCCTGATCGCTTTTTAGATATAGTTTTTAGCGAATCCGACCATTATGGTTATCTTGAACTTTGCTATTTCTGTTGTTCAATGAAATAGTTATAAAGTTTATTATTCTTTTAATTCTTCTCGTTTTACTCGTCTTCCTTTGTTTGAAACCTTTCCTTTTACTTTTCCGCATCGTTCAAAGGAGAATTGGGGAAGTAAACTTATTTCAATTATCTTTCGAAGAGCGACTACTGAGTCAGGACATTGGGCAGCAGCTATTGTTTAAAGGAATATCTACCAACACTTGAAATCCTAAGCACTTACTTTGGCATCGAAGTTTATCCAATTTGGTAAAGCAGTTTTAGCGATGGCGTAATTTGGCTAAATCCATAGTTATATCAGTCTAATTAAAACATTGCTTATATTTATTGCATTTGCCTAATTATCCTTTAGAGTCGGAAATCGATAATATTTAGATTATTTATGTGGCAACATGCTCGGTCACATGCTTGCTTATGAGGCTCAACTTTTAACAACTATGATGTTTACCATGAACTATTGATATATGCATATGTATGCATACAATGTATACACATGTCTGCATGCATACTCATACATACATGCACTCATGCGTACATGCACTTATGCATACATGCACTCATGCATACATGCAAATCAGTAATATTATAAATGAGTGACGCAATTAAGAAGTTTGTTGAACAAGCAAAGAGCATACCCCTGGCCATTTATCACCTTGTCTTGATCAATATCGTCCTATTGGTTTGTTTAGTGTTTCGAGAATTCACCGTCTTATACTTAGCAGGCATCTTCCTCTTTATCATCATGCTTCTAGCAGCAATCGGATGTGCCACCGCTCTCTGGACCAGCCCATCAGAATTAATCAGTGAAAACGTCCGAGTGCGGGTCAACGAAGCCTCAGGGAAAATCAAGAATCTCTTCGAATCCACCCTGAAACTCCAGAATGAGTCTTCCAATACAAGCCTCATAATTACAGTAGAATAATCTGAATATTTAGATCCTGTTCATTATATATGTGACCTCAATCCTAAATGAAACCTTGGAGACCTTCTTGCGTACATTTATTTCGAGCATAGTGTTCAATTCCGTATACTCCTGGGTATTCCTGCCGAGAGAAACCGATTCACTGCTGGATTTGGCCTCCTAGAGTCTTAGAAAAGTCGATCAGAAGCTCCGATCTTTGAGTAGCAAATGAAACCTCTGTGATTCTATGCACCAATTGCCAAAATTTCAATCATCATATTCAAGTTTATCATAAATATATCCTTAAAGAGGGGCAATTGCACCTCGAAAGCCCTCCAATTCGCATCCAATTCGCATCCAATTCGCATCCAATTCGCATCCAATTCGCATAAATTTGATCGACGATTATGGCAATTTATGACTAGTTTAAAATAATAACTAAAAATATCTAAGTACAAAGGACTCAGATGTTTCAACACTTGCGCAACTACGCGGCCAATCTGGCTGCCTCAGAGAAGTTCTGTTATGACAACTATGATTACTACAACATTTACGAGAACTAGTAGCAATAGTACAAAGATGATTTCTCCAAGTTTGTCTTCCACTGCAATCGCAAAAGCAAGACCAATATCATCTCCTATACTTCCAACCCCAGTCTGATGCGCACCATGCACCAGAGGTTCATACAAGTGCCTGACAAGTATCGGTAGTTCTGCATGCACACGTCTCGCACGAGTCTGCGGCAATACTACGACTCGCATCGCATCAGCATGTAGCAGTTTCAGAATACGTTCTTGGACATCTGGATTGAGAATAACTATAAGCAAGCACAGTTCACAGACAAGTAGCTGCAGATCGAGGACTTCGAGATTATAATCCTTTCGACCGTCAACGATGTAAAATACCAAGCCGAGCAGGCGACCAGCACCAACGGACTTCCTGCAATAGGGATGACTTATTTGTCTCTGGAAGAGTTGGTAATAATTGTGGGGAAGCTGGTGGAGATCAACGAGCAAAAAAAATCTTTTCTCGAAGAAGAATACTCCAAATAAAATAGTAACATTTAAATATTTAGTCTATAGTGCTAAATGGCATTTGAAATGTTCGCGAGCTATGTCCTCAAAAAGTACCAGAACATCAAGGATATCAACCTTATCTTGCTCTATGAGTTCATCATCGAAGTCAACAGGCTGATGTGGGAGATCCTTAATGGCAGATTCAGGAGTATCTTACTTCTCGCCCAGCCCAAGTGCGAAAATATACACTACTTAGTCCACCCCTTGGTCCTCCCTATTACTATTTTCATGAAATACAACCACAACCAATTCATCAACCCCAAATAAAAGTTATTTACAGCCGTCGGTAGCTAGAAACCCAGGATAGTGCTGCTCAACCTGGACGGCCGAGAATCCATGCACAATCTCAGGAATATCAAAGGGCTGGGATAAAACTTACTATACATCAGTTTGTTCAACGAACCGGGATGGCTGGACCGGAAGTTGGAGGAAATGTAAAACATATTTTCATCTGAGGAGGAGGAGGTGGAAATTAGCTATCGCCACATTTGCTAATTGTTCTCTGAGTTCATCATCCAGGCGTATCTGTAGGCTAATGATAAGGCCGAAAATGGTCCCGAAATCTTGCTGTTCCCCTTAAAGTCAAGCAAGCTCATGAAGAAATTCGAAGAGTACCGAAGTTAACACTCGAAGACCTCATTCCCGAGCTTCCCGTCGATAGAATCCCCTGCAGATGTTTTGTTCTTGTTCGAAACAATCATTTATGACAAGATACGCGAGTTCGGGCCAACCATGATCTTCGTGTCCTATAATGGCTGTATGGAGCAGCTTAACAAATGCTCATACAAGGGCTCAGCTCTCGGTCCAAACGGCACTGAAGTTTTTGGCGATATCATCCGAAACTGCTCAATTTTGTCCGACCACCGAGTCATATTATTCACCAATTTCGTCCATCTGTTCGATTATGATGACGAAATGGAAGACGCTGACGAGGATATGGAATAGGACGATGATAAAATCAAGTGTGCGAGAGAGTACTATCAAAAATACTACGGTTTCGAGCTCGAGTAGTTTAGTATGATGAGCATCAACGCCAACATAGCGAATGTTGGGGACAGTTACAAAGTCATCAACGGGGTCAAAAGGTAGCCCCTCTTCGAAGGCATTTCCCTCTTTCTCAAATATGGGGCAGGCGTGTATAACATGCAGGATGGCTTCGCTTGGTAGTAGACACCTTTGTGGAAATACGATATGGCGAACCGATATGCCTATCTTCACATGCTAGAGAACGTAGCAGAATTCCCATTTATGCGAAACCGAGCCCTACAAAAATTAACATCCCTGTAGCTGTATTAGTTGTTCTCTTCCTATGGCTTGGAGGAACTGAAGGAGAACAGAAGGGAAAACGAATACTATAGCAAGCTGATAACAACAGTAATTTCGGAGTTCCTGTGCGAGACCATCACCGACGAGGAACTTAGGAGCATTTTGGATAAAAGAATCTACTACCGGCTGCAGGCCAAGATCTAGTAGCTTTCCGCTAGGGCCCTCATTGATAAAAATATGGCATAAATATAAATCGACATGAGGGAACTGCTCTTCCAGTATTTGTCAGAACGCAAGACAAGGATGCTGCTGGAAAACATGGAAACGTATAAAATTAAAAAGCATTATTATATTTCCGACTCCAATAACCAGCAGGGCTATGGCAACGTGCAGTGTTTCAAGTTCGTCAGAAAGAAACCCAACATGAACATCGACAAGGAAAACGCCAATGAGTACGAAGGGTAGGAACTGCTTCTCTAAAAATATACACAGATCCTCATTCAGTAACCCTCCAATGGTACGAGGTACAACTTAGCGTCAAACACATAAAGCACAGCTAAAACTAGCAATTTCTTAAGTAACAACTCCATTGTGTACTTGATCAACTTCAAGTGCCCCTAAAAAGGAAGACACCTTATCTTGGTAGGCTCCTTCAACACTCTGCAGGTCGAAAAGACCATTTAAATGTAAGAAGTTATGTAGACTGACCTCGAGCTTTCGGAGGACTTCCAGGAGCATTTCGAGGCACACTACTTGCACGAGGAAGGCCATCATGCTCAAAAGCAAGATATTATATATGTTAATTATAACTTTTGCTATTGTCCCAACAACACACTCTACCTTTATTGGCCTCTCCAGTACAACTTGAAAGAAGAAGCCAGGTGCCGTCTCTTGGGGCTTTAGTACTAACCCAAAAGAGTATTCAAAATGATAAAAATTGCCCAAGTGACACCAAATTTAAATTTAGGCTCTCTCGGGTTCCGATTTTAAAAAGTGATATACGAACCAATTCGGGATTTGTCGATTGGCATTTTGCCGAGGTGGGGTTGCACGAGCTATGCCGTAAGTTAGAAGTCGTTTCTAATATTTGGGGGCATTTTCTAGTCTGAATTAGACTACATGTGTTTGAGTCCAAATATCGCCATGATCGACATTCTCGAGGATCCGAACAGCCCCAAGAAAATGAATACGTTTACAATAAAGTCAAGGCCAAAGTCCATTAACGATCGAGTAGAGTGCTCCCTACCTCCCAAAATCGGCTATAAAGTGATTGAATAGAAATCGTCAAACGCGAATTACTTCCAAATGAGCAGCATTTCAGTCCTCCCGAAAAACGCAATGAACCAGGAGGAGACAGGCAACCTACGGATCAAGATATTAAGCGGGTATGGCCGATACAACAGCTATTACTATAATATTTTTACATATGACGAGTATTATGTGTCACTGGAGAATTTCATACCTGAGAGGATAGTCGAAGCCAACAACAATCGGATGAATAGAAAGCTTACAATTGGACCTTCAAGCAGCACTACCGGCTCTTTGGATCACGGCAATTCCATTTCAATTAATCGAATCGGGAAATTCTCAGTTCTGAACAGCATCAAGAACTTAAACGAGGCTGAGTAAAAGTTTAGTGATGGCGTCAAGGATAAGTTCATTTTCGAACAAAAAACGGAGAACAGTTCAGTAATGAGCAATGCCTCGAAAGGCACCAACCAGAACTCTTCCATCGGGATGGGCTCTATGGGAATGAGCTCACAAAAAAAGTCCATCAATAGCAGCCTCGCCGCTACTTCTAATGTGGTTTCAACCATCGAGTTCGAGGTTGTAAGTTTCATTGACGACAGCTATCGTGCAAGCTAATTTAAAACCGACAACAAGAAGAGATTTTTATTTGGTTATATGCAGACTATCAGGGAAAAAATATATACCAAACATTGGTCACCTGAGCTGTATGTTGTCAGATAAACTCTCTCCAACATCAGCCGCGGCAATAATTATCCTCTGAATAACGGGTCGCAGAAGAATGCAATTACGATGCTCAAGCCCTATATCGTAAGCTTATTGCTCAGAACGAAGAAAAGCAATTCCTATATAATAGCGAACTATCTCATGCCAAGAGAAGAAGATATAATGTCACTTTGTCTGTAAGAAAATAAAATCTATCTCATTTCGAGCCCCCCTATCATTCAATCCCTCGAGACAACATCATTCTTGACATTTCCTCCCAATGAAACTTCAAGCAGCAGCATCGGAATCGGGCGCTATGTTCTATACGAAGGATCCCTCTCCAACATCGCTGAAGTCATCCGCAAAAGATAAGTTCAAATGGACAACAAATACGCTTTCGATGATCACCGTTGCGATCTCTACATGAACTAGAAGACCATCTTCGTTAATGAAGAGCTTATTTATATTGTCGGAGGAGTCAGCCTCTTAGCAAATAAAAACATACCCTTTCGCCCATGCACTTACAACGAGGGTGCGTAGATCTACGAACGTGAGGACTATATTTTGCAGGAAATAAGAAACAAGTATACTTTGAGAATCCGAAAATTAGTGCTCAACAAAGAGAGCCTCGATATGCCGAATAGTTTCGTAGTTAAGCTCAGAAGCAAATACTATCTGTATTCTATATTGTTGTCGGAGGGTTTCAGGGAGGAAAGCAATCAAGTGGGGCCTGGGGAAACTTGGCAGCTGAAAATTTAGGAGCACTCATACGAGAATAACCCATAAATGGAATTCAACTTGAAAGTGGGGGAATTTAAGGCATTTATTTTTGTCAGCTTCACAAACAGCGTTCAGATGTACCCGCGCAACTACTTGGAGGAGCCGAAATTTATTTCCATAACGGAGTACAAGCGATTCGACATTGAGGAAGTACGGCAAATCATCTCCAAGATCCTATGGAATTTTAACAAAAACCCAGAGTACTCCCAAAAACCGGAAATCAAAAAGCTTATTGCAGTCATCGAGTCACTTGTCGGCTTGGAGGACTCCTCAGATAAATTTCTGAGCGTGTAACTTTTTAAGAGGCCCAACTTATTCGAGGAACTCATTGAGCTACTCTGCGAGGAGAGCGGCAGCACTCACGCCAACATGATGATGGAGGAGGAAATTGAGAGTATGGCGAGGCAGGAGCAAGAAGACTATCGGCTGGAGTATGAGTACGAAGCCCTGATTAAAGATTCAAGGCACTGCTACTATCTCGTGCATAAGATGATCTTGGAGAAGAGTTTATACTTGGGGGAGGAGTCAGTCGAAGAAAAAGGATCCACATACTATCGCTTTGTGGTCGAGGACAAATCTTCCAAGAAGGCTAAGTATGTGGCAATCGGGAAGCTAGGGACCACTCATCTCAATTTTTTTAGGATTCGCTTCCAGAATTAACTAAGCCTCTGCTTGAACCACAATGACGACAATGGGTTCTATTACCATCCCGCCATTTTGGGATGCATGAAATTCGAACACGAAAGCCTCAAGGGCGTCCCTGATGCAAAGCCCTACTAAAACAACGAGTCGATATCCCGAATCAAAGTTTATAACTTAAAAAATTGATGTAACTCAACAATAGTTTATTTGACCACCTTTCATTTTATAATGTCTATTAGATCACTTTCCCGCAGAATAATCCGTTGTGTTAAATGCAGACAGATATAGTCTCTTTAATATTGAAAATTATGAACCAATCTCATTTATGTTTAGCCATGCTATTTTAAGTGAAATGGCATTATGAATATCAAATTTGAAGGTCACTCGAATTCCCCTCGGAAGACAATATTAACAAACTAGCCAGCCCCATTGTCGATTTATTTGGTGATCCTTTCAATCGCCTCATTTATGATATCCTCCGTGACTTGAGACATTGCCTTGAGCTGTTCTGGCTTGTACTATCCGAAATTCTACACGAACCGATGAAATCTCTTCGCTTTTTCTTACAACTACTCAAGCTCACTGCTATTCAAGTTTAAACTTAAACTGCAATATAGTGGTTCATATGAGAAAGCTGTTTTCAGCTATTAGCTTTATTATTTTTTCGGAAGCCTGTACAACTGCTCAAACTTCAAATCTGAATATCTGCCCACCTTGCACGAAATTTAATCCACTTCATCCACGAATGTCCCTAAATTATTTATGTAGTCACACAATATTTACTGTTATTTATTTGCCTATTTTGTTTGGGCCTATTCAAGCTATATTGCCTACAACAGAACGACCTGCTCTTCGAGGAGATCATCGATCAGAAGCTCTACCAGGGAAGTCACATGCGTTGAAATTATTTTGTATGATGCCCTCGAAAGCAATGGAATCAATGTTGGAGTGTAGCCAAGAGTATTTCTTTGATAATTCAAATTGTTTTTCTCTCTCTGGTCAATCAAATACTGTAGCTGTTTCTCTCTTAACTGAATTCTTTGGTTTGCGATCGATTAGCTTTGAGTAATTTCTGGGAAGTTTTAATTTCTGGCAATACTCTGAAGTCCTTCATTCCTTTAAGCTCGATCCTTCCTCGGATAGATCTCAGGTGAGAGTTCCCTGAGTTTTTTGGTCTGTTCTTTCTGATACTTTGGGCCTTCTTTTTGTATTTTTTTCTCTAATTCGAGCAATTAAAGCCTTTCCTTTTCTATAAGTCTTTTTTTAGCTTCGTACTCTTGATCATTTTTCTCTTTCATTTTTCTTTCTTGCTCAATCATTGCTTTCAATTTTTCGATCTCCTTATCCTTTTGCCCTTTGAAAGCTTACGCTCTTTTGTATTGGATTTATTTTTACTAACGGATGACTTCAGTTTAATAATTTGGGTGATAATGCTCTTACTATTTTTTACTCTTCACGCTTTCAGCTCGATATCGTCTTTATTGTGCAGCTAGAGTATCCCTTTTGAGCTCTTTGTCAAAGACTCCCTTCTTATTCGTTTAGTACTGAGCATTCCATTATTTTTGTTGCTGAGCTGTTTTTTTCCCTTTTGGCTTTGATTTCGTTTGAGGGTGGAAATGCGAATGAGTCTTGATTATTTGTTTGTTGGGAAGTTTAGGATGTGGGACAGGTTTCGGGATTCCTGTCGTATTCGGCCTTATTACAATGGGCTAAAAATCCTGTTCTGAGATAGAATGGTTTCGATCGGTTCTGTTCTGGCTGTGAGTAAAGCCCAGCATTTTGAATTATATCGATAATTATATAGAATTCTTATAAGTTTTGATTTGTTAAGGGATGCGTACTTTGTAACTGAGAATATAAATAATATAGTACAACATTATAATATAATAAATCGCATTGGATTGACAGAAACTCCGAGATCTGCAGCAGATACTCTATTGCCAAATTGCACAATGTCAAACATTCGAAACTTATTTTCTTATAATCACATCAACATCTCTCTGAAATAAATTAAACCAATCGACTCCTTCAATCGTAATAAAGGACCAATAGAGCAGCTCAACTCTTTGGCCCCAGTCTAACTCCCAATTTTGAACAACCCTAATAATTCATGCATTGTGCAAAATAAAAGAAGCTCCTGTTATAAGGGTCTTGACTACATTTCCCCATGGGATAATGAGGAACAATTCGACGATGCTTTGCATAAAGGCAAGTCGATTGGCTTGAACTAAATCAATGACCGCAGCATGATCCGCAACATAACAGCGGATGACAGGAGTGGCATGGTTATTGGCAATAATAATAGTATCTTGAGAAACGGCGCAGATTATTAAAAGCCTCGGAAATTTCAATCCCATAAGGACACTGCGAGCAAAAAGAATTATGTTCGCAATTTAGCCCTGAGCATCAATCTATTAAGCTATGACCATGCGTAAATTGCAACAATCCCGCAACCGAATCTCAGTGTCAATAATCCTTGCACTCAAGCTAGAAGTATATCTGTGAAAAAAACTAGAACCCGAAATAATCACTCATTTTTTCAGGCTGCGTCTTTGCAGTTCAATAAATCCTAAAAAAATATCAGTTTCGGCCTTCTTTATGATTTTCTAACGGAAACAAGGAGAGGAGAGCAAAAGTATCAGCATTAGTCGAATAATAGGGTTCACACAGAATAAGTGAAGACCAATTCTTATAAAGAAACACTCAAAAATCATAAAAAAAACAAAAGAAATATTCAAACATAAACAGGAGACGCTTTTTTCGTAAAGAAAAAAAGGAATTGCAATCTGACAAAAGTTGTTGACATTAATAAGATTGCAGAAAGTTTCTATGACGCTGAAGTTAGGTTCATTGAATAGAAGAAAAATACGCAAAAAAGCAGAAAAATTGTCATAGAGAGTTAAACATCCAACAACTTTAATGAAAAGTACCAGCAAAACGAAAAAATCATTGGAGGCCTCAGGGCGAGCTTGCATCACCATGATTATCCATCTCTGAAGACAGAAGATACTTCAGCCTCAAACTGTAAAGGGAGGGACAAAAGAAGGACGATTAATCAGAAGAATATTCAATAAACAACCAATATGAGAAAAAGACTTTATACGCAGTAATATAAAAGTAACAATGTGCGGAAATATGTCTCTTGTGGAAAGAGTTAAGTTTAGAGTCTCGACGCTAAAAGAGAGGCAATAAGATAAAACTTATCAAGATTTCAATATAATCATCCATCCTATAAAGGGAAAAACAGATTACTCCATACGAATGAAGAAAAATATAAGGGCTTCAATGCTCAGGGTTGAGGATAAGTTTGGAAACTATTGATATTAATAATCATAATGAATTTTTGCCATTCGATATTCTAAAATGCAGGCTACTTTGCTGCAGTCGAATCAAATAAATTTCTCGCAGTTATAGGCTGCCCTTAAGTGCAAAATCAAATGCATCGAAGCGATAGAGTTCGATATATGGTTTGACCATAGAATATGAAAGATGAGAGTGAATTTAGTCGGTATCCTTATTCCTTACTCGGATTGACAATCATACTATCTTACTCATTATTGCATCATCATTATGCAGTTCAATCTGCGTCATTTCATGTTTGGCAATTTCGGTTTCTTTTATTAATTTCTAATGGTTTTATTTACGCTTTCTTTGCGCCAAATGTATTTGCCAGAGATTTCTTTGTCTAATATGCAGCCGATTCGATTGGCCTGATAAGACAGACTAAATGATGACTGGGAGTGGTTTTTGCGATTGAGAATATTCTGGCTACCGTTGATGACACTGATTCCACACGCATAGGATTTGCTGTGGCTGTTCACAGCTTAATAGGGGTTGGGTGAGGTTAAAGTTGAGACTAAGAGTGAATATGAATTTTTATTTTTGTTACGTCTCAGCTTCGTCGCTTTTTGCAATCTCTTGAGGCTATAGATATCTAAACACCCCATATTTGATCTTGGATTGCGTTAATTATTTGTATTTAATGCATCCATGTCTAAATTTTACTGTTTGAGCCCAGTTGCATTCATCGTATGTCTCGCCTACATGGCCGACAGCCCTCTCACAGTTTAAAGCCCTTGATTAGGCTCCCTTTGGTAAAAATATGAGAGTGATAAATGCTTCTTTTTCCTGCGATTAATGCTGAGTTATGACTGTCGGCCATTTTGTGAGAGGTTTCCCCCATTACAGTCTCTATTTGAAAATAAACATTCATAATTATTGACTTGAGAAGTGGGGATCGATTCAGTGTTGGTGCTTGTCTTGACTTTTATTTTCGGCCTGTTTTTATTTACGTTATTCGTGAGCAGTTATTATTTTTTACGAATGTTTGAGATGAGCCTCTTTTTGCTAGTTATTTTCTGTAGGATCAACTCATTTTTCTTAGCACTACTGCAATTGTACTAATTTTTTGCGCCGCGCATGCTGTTTACATTATTCACAACGCCCATGATAGATGCTTGCCCATTGATTATATAAGCCGACACCGTTGTTTCATCATTTAATATTTATTGGGGCTGTATTCTGTCCTATGATCCATCATTTTCTATTATAGAAGAAGAAACTTATGCCTGAATTACATTAAATAAGTGAAACTGTCCAGCAAACTGATGCTACTTTTGATAAGACTGATCTCTATTGGTTGCCATATGAGGGTTGCAAATCTCTGCGAAATTGGCGGGTATGTCGATAGAAGTGAACTTAGGAGTCAATAGATGGTCTGTTGCCCCGAAGGAGAATTTAAAGCCATTTTGGGATTTCATTGTCGATTTGTTATGCCCGATTTATATTTGATGACGATTATGTATTGAAGTATATTGATGGAATCTATATGAATGAGAATATTTGGATAATAATGAACTTATTTATGCTAATGAAGAGTTACAATCTACTCCTCAAGCTCAATTGATCTCAATGCTTATGATGAGAGTTAATTTTGCATTAGAACTTTGCTTCAGGATTGATCGCTGCTGCTGATACTGCATTTGCGAGAGTTTTAATGGTCATAATATTCTTATTGGGAATGCAAGATTATTGCGATGACATCATTGCAGAATCATAGAGCATAGTGTTAGTATAATTAATAATATCCAACAATGCGGGGGTTATACGAAGGAGGCCAATGCAACCCGAATGCCATCGGGGCAACATCGAATCAGTATAAAAGAATGATGAACGCTATGACACTTGGTGGTAATAGTGCTTAAAAAGTGTTGCAGTTTGGGCAGGGAGGGCAAAATGTCGAAGAGTAAATTATGGCAAGGGAGGCAATGTTCAAGCAAATGAACCATTCATGGAACTCATCATGTACCAATCTTGTCATATCTAGAGCAATAAATGAATGCCCTCAACAAGGAAATGTCTATGATGATGAGCAAGGGCCTGAGCCAAGCCGAACAGCAGAACTACAACGAAATGCTGAAAATGCAGGAATTATAATGGATCAAGGCTCAAGAGCACTTACGGGGCCAGGAAATGATGATGACACTTGAACACCAATCTGCCCAGATGCAGCATGAAGCCGAAATGTGGGGTAAGTAATTACAAATGAACAACGCATTCGACCAGGCATAGGTATCAAAAGAAGCCGAGCAAGCAAGCATCATGAATAGTTCAAGTTCGATGCTCGAAGTTATGATGAGCGATCCTGACCCCAGATTCCAGAATTCCGAGTTCTTGCAGTTTCTCAAAAAAATCCAGAGCAAATAAATAGTCATTGAGGGCAAGCAAATCATCAGCGCAGATCAGGAGAACATGTAAAAGTCCTGGAATCAGGCCGAAAAGCAATATGCCAGCCAGCAAGAAGCGATGGGCCAGTAAATGCATAATGCTGAGGAGAAGTACATGAAGGAAAGTGAGCATATCGCAGAAAGTCTGGAGGAAAACTGGCAACATAAGCTCTAAGATTTCGAAAAATAATATAAAGATCATGAGAATTTCGAAAAGATGCTTGAGGAAAAGTATATGGAAGTCCTAAAGGAAATGAACCTGGACTTGACCGACGCATGGCAGTCTTCAACCGATCTCGAGGAGGAGCTCGTTCATGGAGGTATTCGTGATAATTACGCATTTGCCAAATCCAATCCGTTTCTATAGCACCCCAACCCGAAGAGTTTGGCACTCGAATTCATAAACAAAGGAATGAATAATGAAGCGACTCTGGCGCTTGAAGCAGAGGTGCAAAAGAATTCCGAAGATAGTGAAAGCTGGAGAATCTTAGGCAGAGTTCTTCAAGAGAATGATCAAGATCAGAAATCAATCACCTGCTTTATGAACTCCATTAAATTGAATCCTGAAAATCTGGATTCTCTTCTGTCACTGGGAGTATCCTGCACCAACATCCTCGACGAGGTGAAGGCGATGAATTTCTTAAAGAAGTGGCTCATCTGCAACCCAAAGTATCAAGGGCTCAATGTTGACCCCAACATTATCCCAGAAGGTCAGGCTGATCTCTACACATACAAGATTTAAGACATCAAGAAAATGAATGCGGATCTCATTGCAGTGTTTGAAAATGGACTGCTCAATGGCCCGAAGAATGACCCCGAGCTGTTGGTAACTTTTATTTAAAATAGAATGCTTTGGCCATCTTGTACTTTTTGAGAAGAGATTATGATGGGGCAATTGGTCTGTTCAAGCACGCACTTCAGCTCGATCCTACCAATTACTTGTTGATGAATAAAGTTGGAGCAACCATGGCACATTTAGGAAGGGCTGATGAAGCAATATAATTGTATCACAAGGCTCTTGAAATCCGCCCCAACTATGTGAGAGTGTGGGTAAACCTGGGCATCGCTCATGGCTTTAAAGGAGACTACGAAGAAGCAGCCAGATTTTACCTCAACTCGCTCTCCTTCCGTCCAGATGCAAAACATGTTTGGTCCTATTTGCATAACACGTTCATGAACATGCACAGATATGACTTAATAACAAAAATTGCAGAGCAAAATCCCAATGGTTTCGAGTAGTTCGATATCATCGGCCTGCAGGGACTCCCAAACCCAGAGCTACCCTACAAAATAACAACATAAAGACATATTTTGAATAAATAATCAAGCCAGTGGCTCAATGAGATTGATGATAAGAAATGATTGATAAGATCTGCCATTATTTAACACAGGCTACATCTATATTTAATTAAATATGCCATTGTCAATCTGATGAGGCAGAATATAAGCTCGTAGAATAAGAATAAGATATAATTGGCACATTTGAATACAATCATAATTTAATTTTCAATAATTTTTCATACTGGTTAAGGCTTTGGGGAAACTCGCCTGTAATTTCAATGCTTTTTTTCTCAACAGCGAGTGAGACCTCTGCTTGATGTCCATATGATACCAGAATCTCATTATTCGCAATGCAGATAGCGTCAAAAAACTCCCACTTTCCCTATTCGATTTCTACAACTTGATAGGCTTCTGATTATACCCCTTCCAGAGTGGAGAACAGTTCTATGCTTAGAGTCCTTTCGGTGAGGAGCAACAAAATCGCCCGATCTTCCGAAATCTTCAGGATATCATAGAACTTGCATGACTTGGCATCAAATTTGGCCTGAATTTAAACCTTTTTGCCGGGGTAATCTTCATTTTCGATTTAGCTTGTTGAGAGCCAATGCAGCTCCACAGCTTCCTTGAGGGACAACTCGTCGAAAAGCTTCATCAGCAGCAAGACTTTCCCATTTAAGAGCAGTGCTTCGACCGAATGCATGCCCAGCAAATGCCAAATTGATATAATTTCATGCGGGTTCACCTCGTTATAGACTTTTATTCTTTTTTATTCATCCCCCAAGAGAAAATACTCTTTGCCATCATTGTTGCAATGTTTAATATATTTAGGAATGCCCAAATTCGAGTTTAAGTAAACCGCATTATGGTCGCCTTTGCTTTCAGTTTCGATAAGCAGCCGATGAAAATCCCCAAATTTATCTGAAATTACGCAATGTGTTTTTAGTTCATCTTTTTAGTATAAGTCTATGCACTCTATTTTCTTGACGAACTCTTCTTTCATGATCGGAGCGAGTTCGAGCTGTTATTGGCTTGCTATGTATGCGCAAATATCCTTGAGTGCATAAATAGACACACTTTTGTATAGCGCAATTGCCAAGTAGTTGGAGGAAATAGAAAACTATTCACAGAGAAAAGGCATGAGGGATAAAACCGGAGTCTTATGCTCGAGTGCATATAAAACGTATAGCCTGTTTGAAGGCAAGCGCAACAGCTTCATCAACAGCCTCGATTTATAATAATGTTGATAATTGTAAAAGAAAATCATAGTGGAGAGAATAAACTGATCCTATGGTAATTAACTTAAATCCATATTATTTCGAACGAGCTCTGCCATCGGGATTAATTGGAATTTTACACCCTGATCAATGTTGGTACAGCACCTAGATGGATTTATGATTCTTTGTGCAAGTTAATATTCAAATAAACATGGGTGATTAGTAATTTATGCGCTGGCGGTAAAATATTCCACATTTAATATATATATTCGATGTCTAAAAAGAGAGATATATTGAAACCAAATAAGAAGCAGAAGGAAGCCTGTCCCTTCCTACGGTCATCAGATGAAGAAAATGCTGAAAAGTCAGAGATTGAAGATGACGAGAACGACGAAGTGCCCAACTGGAAGACAAAGGGGATCAAAAAGAAAAAGTAAAAGTATCATGAGAAGATCATGGAACTCAGAAAGGAAGATTTCAGGAGGTTTGGGCTCAGGGTGAGCTGGACTTAAGATGAAGACGCGCAGCTCCTCAAATTGCGTGACGAGTTTAACTTGGGGTGGGTTTAGATGGAAAAGCATTTCCCCGGTCGTACTGACTAGGCCTGCAAAATGAGATACAAGAAGCTCTAGCACAAGACAGATCGCCGATGGAGCAACAGCGAGAGAGACCAGCTGATTGAATTAGTGAAGGAATATGGCTAAAATTGGGAAGCGATAAGCGATAAAATTCCGAGAAAAACTCCGACTCAAATAAAAACATATTACTTCAAGACCTTACCCAAGAGGGGGTGGACAGCCGAAGAAAACTTCAAGCTGATTCAAGCTATGAAGAAGTATGAAAAAGTGTAAGTAGAAAAGGTTTGGGACATCGTGGCATTGGAGTTCCCCGGGAGAAGGCCAGAATTAATTCGATAGCATTATGAGGTCACTTTGGGGAGAATCGCAAAGAAGAAGCTTCGAAGGCAGAAGGAGGAAGGTGATGACTTTGATAACGACCTCTCTGAAGAACTAGCATGATTATGTGGCTATCATATTTGTTTTAAGCAGCATCGAACAAAGTTGTTATAAGTGAGTATTATTAATGAGTAGTATTAATGAATATCAGTATTAAACAATCAAAAACAGATATGTTAGTAGCATACCTATTAAATTAAGTTTCAATATGGTTCATGGTATTTACGCATTTTATTTTTAACATTATATCTCATTTATGCATTTTGCTTGCGTTCGTTATCCTTATCATGTTTTAAAGTTGCAGCTAAAATTATTTAATTGCGGATGAATTTCTGCTGCAATTCTTCGAACTATTTGTACCTTTTTGCGATGTTTAGTCGGAAGTTGCATTGACTGTGCAGTGCTTATTTCTGGAAAGTCGGAAATACTCTTAACTTTTAAGTGCTACGGGGATACTTATAAATATTCGCAGCTGTTTTCTTAGTTGGTCGGATTTATTTCTTCGTGCGGATGACAATCATGAAAGGGTTCACGCCGCTTTTGTTTAAACCTTTGGAAGAATTCAGGCTGTTTCTCATTACCTTCTACTTCTTTGAAGTATCGCTTATATTTTTTTTATCTAGCACATTTGGAGAGATGGTCACTGAATTCAGAAGAGATTTGGCGTTTTAATTTTTCCTTCCCTTGGTATGAGGTCTACTATTAGCACGAGGGCTTGCAAAATCTGTATGTTTGATGTTAAAATTGGAATCCTCGGAATGGTAAAAATTGGTCATCGTATTAAAAATGCATTTTGAAGATGCTTTTTATGGATTGCACTTCGACAAACACTTGAGTTTGGATTTAATCTTACGTTAAGTAGCTGTCTATTTTTAGTTGAGGGAGAGCTTCGATAGATTTTTGCACAAAGTTCTCAAATCAACCATTCGATCATAGCCTTCTTCCTCCTCGAAATCAAGATGGTCTTCATCTTTCATTTTGCGATCAATAAATTTACAATATATCTCGCCTTTATCTATGTTTAATATTAGGATGAAGCTAATAGACGCCAACAAGAAACTGCTCTTAGTGTCTAACAAAGATTAAACCATGATCCTGAAGCTGCCGCTCCTCATACAGTTGGGCGCATCGATAAAATACTAATTTTCAGTGGGATGCTTGCAGTACGAAACAGGTATTGCAGTGTTAGGCCGAGGGAGCACTGCAGTAATCCATGGTATCAATCCAATAACGCAGACTTCAGGTTCAATAACAAAATCAAGCAAATCGAAACCTACTTGAAGCTCATCAGGCTCTGCATTATGAAAAATTTGATGATTGCCGTCTCAGAAGAGAGAATCCTAATTTACGATATTGTTCAAGATCTCAATCTTTGCCATATCGCCACAAGCAATGGCGAATTGTGCACGATCTTGTACAACTATTTTCACCTCAAAATCCTGTATTCGACTTCGGATTGTCTGTTTTCGGAACAGGAAATTCACACCGCAAAGCTTTCCAAGCTACAATTGTTGCAGATCAAAACAGCCCCTATCTACGATTCTTCAGGGACGATTGTGTGTGGCATTTTGGATAATACCATTTTTCTCTACCAGTAATCATAGATCGTCAAGGGATGCTCATTTAATTCGGTCATCGAGTCAGTCATTGCGGCACACACACCGCGCAAGTTTTACATCAAAACTGCCGATGGGGGCCAAGACGATCAGCCTCTCTGGGTGGAAGTAACTCTTGATGGCAAAAAGTATCGAAAGATATGCTAATAGCAGACTCACTCACATCAGGTTCCTGTTCAGGGAAATTAAACTGGGCAAATGCTCGTGATCGACGATAACTTATGGGTCTGGAAAAACTATATGCTGTGCAAAACTGAAATAGATCACGAGCCCAACTTCTTTGGCAACCAACAGCCCATCGAAGAGCCTGTCCCAAAACAAACAGCCTCCGCAGCGAAAGTATAAGGAGAAACATAAATGCAAATGGAATAGCAAGCAGTGGATGCCTAATAAATGCAGTAAGTGAAATAATAGGATTAGTCGGGGATATTGCCAACTCAACAAATCGAAGAAGACACGCAGCCAGTGTAGTAATTAGTTGAACAGAATGATATACATAAATAATGATTAAACAGCTATCAACTTGGTTTATTTCAGAAGATTAAGTAAATTCCAAGAAACAAGTAAAACAGGATAGTCGGGTACAACGCAACAAAGCTTCGATCCCTCGGCACATTCACTCCAATAAACGTTTTAGAGGCTAAATAATTTTACTGTTACAAATCACGCACCATATAACCCCTATCGAGATCAGCACAGCTTTAATTATTGTGTTGTTGACGCTCAGAAGCAGAAGAATCTTAAGAATAAGCAGCACTAAGAATAATGGAAAAATGCAGTAGCCAAGAATCCCTATCGACTGCAAATAAGAGACTTATCCCCCTAAGAGTTTCACGTTGAAACTTACAATTTGGGACCCGACCAAACACCCACACAACAGAACCAGAAGCTGGTTGGAGTCTGCAAACCTATGAGCTAAAGAACTGTACTGTTGATGAAAAACGCGTAAACTAAGGCCATTAAGAAGGGACCCCACAGATCCCAGTTTCTGAGTCGATATGCATTTTAATCCGAACGCGGCAAGAAGACATAAGATATCTTAATGCAGATTGATTTGAATTCTCGAGCCAGGGTCAGCGTTATCCCTTCATCGAGCCTGCTGGGAGGTATCAAGTCGAATTTTTGCATTGTAGTTTTGATCATATGAATATTTCTATTTTACTCTTGGAACTTCTTTTATCTTTCCGCATAGTAGTCATCGACTGACATTATTTCCTAGTTTTGCTCGGGGTTTTCAGAATAGGCGTTAGGCCTTCTGCTCTCATTCGATGAAAATACGGACATTGGGGGCTGTCTTCAATAATGTTTATGTAATTCAAATTTAAATTGCAAACTTGAATTAACTTAGTTTAATATTAAAATGATTCGAGAAGCTTTCATGAATAAGTTATCAAGCTATTCAGTATCTTCGATGACTATTTCTTGGCTTCTATCTTGATCTTTCGCGATTGTTGGCCTATCTTTGGTTCTATGGGCTGTTCCTGTTTCTGTGTCTTTACTCCTGATTCCTCTCATCCGGCTTGCGCTTGCTTAAGTTCCGCTCTATGAGCCTGATAAATCTATCCCCCCCGAAAGCTGCGCGATCTGTTCGTGAAATGAACTCATCGTTGATTTCCTCGAGTGGATCAAACTCGTTGCCTTATTTTAAAGACACATTATGAATGTGATCCATCGGCTGGGTAAAGCAGTATTCAATAACAGAGTTCGATATTTCAAGAGGAGTCAGTTCTCCCTCAATGCAATTATTTTAATTGTAGCTGGCATAAAACTTTTTGCCGATCTCGCTTTGAGCGTAGATTCTTTTGCCAAGCGAGCTGCTAATATTGATGTATAAATTGGCATCGCCTAGCCTGTTTCGATTGCTTTCCTCTTCTGTTAGTTTTTATTGATACCCTCGCATCGCTTCGATTAGTCTTCTTTCCTCCATGAAAGGCAGAATTGCTTCTCCGAGCCAGGAAAACCTCTTCCCGATCAAGTCAACGTAGAAATCGGAAGGGAAAAAATCAATGATGGGCGATTCAATGTTTGACATGTACCACCTCAAGAATTAGGGCAGAGCAACTGAAGTGCCAGGTGGGAGAACTGCCATCAGCTGTTCAAAAGGGCGAAAGGGTATTCCTTTCCGGAAGACAACGGGATCTTCAGCAGGAACGATGATGTCACTAAAAAATGGCGAGTAGTGGAAGGGATAAAACCACTCCCAGCTTTGCACTCCTTGGTAATAGTAGCCACATATCCATTTTAGAGCCTCTATGTAACTCTTACTCAAATTGCTTTTCAGCTCTAAAAATTAAGCCGAAGTGATCTTGAACTTCTCCTGATAGTACTTTTACTTGGCTGAGAATAGCTTATGGTCGAATACCGAGTATTCATCCAGCTTGATCGGCTCCTCTCTTGTGAGCTTGGTATACATGGCTTTATAGGAGCCCAGAGGATCCCTTGGGTCAATATCAAAGTCTTCTTCTTCTTTAGCCTTTGCTTTGCTTTACTCCCCTGACTTCGATTTTTCTCTTTCCTGCTGGTTTCGATTGTTGATCAGTCTTTGCTTGGAGTTATGCTATCTGTTAATCATTTCGGTAATTAGGGATTCCTCCTGCTGGGCCATTAGCTCGATGAAAATCTTGAGGGATGAAAAATTGAGGCTCCCGCAGTTTGTCAAATAGTCAGGCATCACCCCTAAACAATACTCATACACCCTGAGGAGCACATCGATTCCTCCGTCCCTGATTGATAAGTACGGGATGTGGGGCAGGAAGTCATTGCCCACAAAGAAACACAGGAAAACCCAATCGTCGATAATCCTCTCGATATCATAGCCAAACGAAATGGTTGATCTCATGAAGTTTATGTGGATGAACTCTCGGACCATCTGGATTCTAATGAACTGAAATTATACGTTAATTGCAGCAGCATTGATTTATCTGGCAACTCTCGCTTCGTCTTCAATTGAGACTGCTCTCCTGCAATCCATAAAGTAATGGCCCTTCTTTTGGCAATTTGTACAGAATTTATCGTTCGCTGTTATAACCAGTTCCCTGATGACATAGAATTTGGGCTCATGCGTAGCTAGAGCCAGCATGATTAAGTCTGCGTCAGCCCCATAGATGCAGTGACTCTGGCTTGGTTTATAGCCATCGGAAGCTCTCTCCTGTCGAATGAAATCCATGATCTTATGCTCGCCTTCACCCGGGCAATTCGCGTCAGAAAAAACCACTGTCAAATTTTGCCAGCATTTATGGTTTTCTACTCGATCTTTAATGTATGCTCTTAGCCTGAGACAAACATTGCTCAAAAACTCAGTTCCGGGAGTAATGACGTTGGAGTCGAAGCTTTTCTTGGTGGCGTGGTCTTCCAGTTCCTGGGTCCATGCTCCTGCCTGCCGAAAATTCTAAAGAAGGCTTAATTTCTTGTCGTTGCTCAGCCTGGCATCCATAGCTGCTCGAAATCTCCTGGATCTCTGCTGATTCATTTTGGCTCGTGGGGCGACTCCATCTATTGCCATGTACAATACTTTGCGAGGCCGGACAATATTGATGAGTTTGTCGATATAGGAGTAAATGTTATTGCACTGCTCATCGAAGTTTTCAGGAATCTTGATGTTTTATCCTTTGGGGTTAACACTGGGATGAATCAGGCCATTCATGTCAATGTAAAAATTATCGACAGGGGGATTTTAAAGATTGGATGACTATGGGCTGGGCTAGACAGCATCTTTGATTATCTTTGGGTTTCTCGCGCACAGCCATTTGAAGAATACAGGCACTCCCATTTCTGCCTCTTTTAATTATGATTATACTCGTATCTATTTATCGAGACATTATCATGATAAAAGGACAGCCTGCAGGATCAGAGCGCCATTCTGGTTCTCCAATGTTCAGGGCCAAGATATGCTGCCGATTTCACATAATGACAGGATAAGAATACCCAAATTAGTCAATGAGTCAAGTTGTTTATTAAATGATTATTATTGCCTATGAAGATAGTCAAGCGCCTTTCCCTCCAAGCCTCATTAACCAACAGGCTGCTCTGTCCAAAGCCCGACGGCTATGCTTTATAAAAGCACATGCACAACAGAAGGTTCGCTGAATTTCTCCTGACTCCAGAAGAGGAACTCACAAATTCGGATACTCGAACAAGCCGCATCACAACATCCTGTATGCCACTGCTGCGGCTGTATGCACAGTACTCGGCGGCCTCTGGTATTTCTATCTCCAATACCTTTACAAAGTACTTACTAGTCTATAAAGAATGAAAGGATTGTCAGATATAAGTATCGGATCGGCGAAAGGGAACACCCGGCTATCATGCAGCGGGTTCGGGCGAACATTATGTGGCCTTTCGCGGAATATTTAGAGGGCAACATCATGGCGAAGTAGATTCTGGAAACAAAGAATGGAAAAATCGGAAGATTCACCGAAGCCTCCATACGAACCAACCAATTTCGATACTACATCAAGAAAAAGAATAGCCGATTTGACTTCTTGTAACTTGGCGTCATGGATAAGTTCCCATATCCGACCCCTGAGAAATGATTCAACATCTGCATTTTGGTCGAATAGTTGATTATTTATCAGGGCAGGCAGCAAACCTAAACCTATACTCATAGAATGCTTGCGAGCAAGCTCTATTTAAAGTATCAATAATAGCAATATTAAAGAATGAATGATCAAGGCCCTTGCATAAAATTGAGTATGCCAACAACCTCTAACAATTTTGGAAGCCATAACTATCACTCGCTTTCGTTAGAATATAGGGAAGATATAATCAATCAATCAATCAATCAAAATATACGATCAGCTGTAGTTCCTATTCAGGCCTTCCGAATAATAATTTTCATATTATAATAGTGATTAAATAAAATGCATAATATTTTGAATCGATAGATCATGAGCTACTTGAAAACTATACTCAAAACGACAGCGAGAATCACAAATATTAAATCGTATAAAGATTTCGAGGCAGCCTCCAAGGGTTCTTTCATTCTCAATTTTCATGCAACTTGGCATTATCCTTGCAAATTCATGGCTCCTTGGCTGGCCAAAAAGTAAGCAGCGGCAAAGGGAAAATGGAAGCTTCTCCAAGTCAACACAATTTACCCTGAGAATTCCCAACTCGGCTCTTAATTCAACTTGCAAGTAATTCCGACTTTAATATTCTTCAAGGACGGGAAGAAGGTGCATGAAGTTGCGGGAAGGCTAAGTGAAGCAGATCTAGACAAGCATATAAAACTGATTGTATGACTGATTATTAGCCTATCAACTCACAATTAAAAATAGACGATAAAAATGATGTGATTAAATAAAATGCATAATATTTTGAATCGATAGATCATGAGCTACTTGAAAACTCTACTCAAAACGACAGCGAGAATCACAAATATTAAATCGTATAAAGATTTCGAGGCAGCCTCCAAGGGTTCTTTCATTCTCAATTTTCATGCAACTTGGTGTGGTCCTTGCAAAGTCATCGCTCCTTTGCTGGCCAAAAAGTAAACAGCAGCAGACGGAAAATGGAAGCTTCTCAAAGTCGACATCGATGACCCTGAGAATTCCCAACTCGGCTCTTAATTCAACTTGCAAGCAGTCCCGACTTTAATATTCTTCAAGGATGGGAAGAAGGTCCATGAAGTTGTGGGAGGGCTAAAGGAAGCAGATCTAGACAAGCATATAAAACTGATTGTATGACTGATTATTAGCCTATCAGCTCACAATTAAAAATAGACGATAAAATATAATGCATTGTCTATACGGTTGGCTCAGTAGGCATTAATTATTATTGGAAAAATAATTCACAGATTCTCCAAATGCAGACGAATAAGATTATCGTTTCAGAAATCTAATTTGAGCGTTGATTCGCATATACTTTTTCGAGCTCTTGCATGAGAGTGTATTTTAAATTATTATAGTTATTTTGTTCGGCAAAAGGGAAATCAAATTAATCCTATAAAAAAATGGACGACGATTAAGTTGTAAAGCAGCTCATGGCGATGCTGGGCTCGAATAAATAGCTCAAACTGAAATCGATGAGTGGTAAAATTATCAAGCTGTCTTTGGACACACAAAGCGAGAATGTTTCCGTCAGTAATAAATCACAGTTTTGCCAAAACTTTGAGAACGAGCTCAGTCTCTCCAACGTCAGGGCCAATGACCGAGCTGAGTAAGACTGCAAGCAGTTTTAAAAAATTATAGAACAATCGGAAATTTAGCCTTCAAAAACGGGAGGTGAGCATAGTAAAAATGCAGAAAACTTCAAGAAGACTCAGAGAACTCCTGACAAAAAGGATGCATCGCACTCGATCGTAACCGCAGTCCAACCCCAGATGCAAACTGGAGCAGCTGGCTGCACGAACAACCCGCATTCAAATGCTCTTAACCATAAAAAAGTGAGCCTCTCTAACAAAAATAAAATCAGATCCAACCCAACAAATGAAGCTGTTTTGAGCTTCGTGGAAGCCAACCAACGCAAGCCCTTCAATCAGCAAATGAGCTTGGCATATAATAGCAATACGACGAAGACCTCGTCTTCAGTGCACAAGTAAAAGGATTATATGACAACAGGCAGCGATACAACAAAGACCAACAGTTATCAGTACGCGAGCAGTGTGGCTGCTAAAAAGGTTGAAGAAGAGCATTTAGGGACTAAAAGATAAGAGAAGATTGAAGCAACAGCGAGGAAAATGCTGCATTCCCAAGAGGAAATCACAGAGACGCCGAAGAACAATTTGAGCCTTAATTAATACTTCAATCATAGTAATTTGGGAAATCTCTATAATAAGTGCTTATATCAAGACAACCCGAGTCTCGACGGCAGCCTCGCACTCAGTCATAACACCAGCGCTCACTCCAAATCAATGGCGACTGAATCGCTCAAGTTTTTGAAGGAGCATCACCCCGAAGACTGCGAGTACCTCGAGATTATTTAACAGAGGATGTCGTAGCTCGAGCAATTGGAAAAATCCAAGATAAAACTCGATGAGGAAATATCCAGCATCTTCGAAAAGGAGTTTTCAATTAGTCACAACAACAGCGTCACAAAGGGAGGCATTAGTTTTAAATTCGACAACTCTTTCGATGCCTCAATGATATCGCTGTCCAGACTCAGTGTGGCAGATGCTAACGATCCATTATGCCAAATTTTTATCAACTACATCAGCAAGAACAGCGCGGGGAACAAAAAGATTTCAGAGAAAAAGCCGTCCTTCTTATTCTTATATAGCCAGCCGATGATCGATCTCAAAGGGGCCGAAATTGATGATCAGTTGGATTACTTCTCGTAAGAAAATATAATCCAGAAAATTGTGAAGTAATGCAAGATAGATTATATTCGAGAGCAGGGGACTCTTGAGAAGTTCAACTACTGGCTGGCGCAAGGGATATCCATCTTGCACTACTGCGGGCATGGAGAGCAAGACCATTTGCTCTTCGAGGGCGAAGCTGGCACCTCATTCAAGCTCGATGGAGATAAACTGGAAAAGATTCTGAGTAAGCAAGGTCAGCCTTTATAGTTAGTCTTTGTGGCGAGCTGCCACTCCTAAGCTTCTGGAAAAATATTTAAAGAAGCGGGAGCTGTCCATGTGATTTGCGTGAAAAAAGATTTCCAGATCTTGGATGAGGCCTGCAAAGAATTTTCGAGAATATTTTATAAATCTTGCATCAACAATAAGACGAAAATCTGTGAGGCCTTTAATTTCGCAAAGAAGCAGCTCACTCTCTCTCAGAAGTTCACCAAACACTAAATCTCCAAGTTTGTGATGCTCACACACGATAACCACACAGAGGAATGCTGCCATTCCAGACTTGATGTCCTGAATGAGAATAACCCAGACTTCCATAATCTGACGGTTAAGCCCTATTATCATAAAAACATTCCTTCCAGAGTGTAGAACTTCATTCCCAGGCCCTTCGACCTGCACTCGATCCTCAAGCTGATCAATGATAGAAACCGATTCATCAATATTATCGGGAGCTCGGGCATAGGCAAAAGCACTTTGGTACGAGAACTTGTGAGGTATATTCAATTTCGCAACATTCTCAAAGATGGAGTCATATATCTGGATATTCGGGCTTGTGACAAGATCCTCAAGATATTTGAAGTCCTGAGCATCGAGATGTTCGAGACATCGACGCTGAGCATCAAGTTGAATAAGACGGTTGGAGAAAACACCCAGAAGATTATTAAATAACTCTACGACAAGTAGGTGCTTATCGTATTCGACAACTGCCAGAACATCGTGCTGTCCGATGAGAAGGGGGAGTTCAAGAAGATTGTAGAAACTATCATGAAGAACTGTGATAACGTGTACTTCGTGTTCACTAACAGGAACAGTTTGGGCAGGCAGATCGATTACTGCTCAGAGAAGCTATATGAGCTCGGAAAGCTCAGTGACGAGCAGGCTGAAACTTTATTCTTTCTCAAAGCCCCCAGAAATATTGACAAGATCGAACTCCAATAATTCTTCCGGATTTAAGGAGTGAAAGACTTTACGAAGCACCCGTTTTTTTAATTCCTGAACGGGCATCCTGAGGCAATTTGCATGACTGCTTCACTGCTTTCAGAAAGATCTTTAAATGAACTGTACGACTTATTGATGAAGCCCCTGACGAAAGAATTACCTAAATAAAAACTCGAAGAATAGAACTTGATTGTGAATCCTCTCGTTGAAACTGCCATGAAGATATCTCTGAATGTGCTCAAAAATAAGCATAAGGATGCGGCTGAGATGATGAAAACTCTGTCTCTCTTGCCGGTTGGGGTAGATGCGTAGACTATGGCCAAACTGTTCGGGAAGAAATGGCAGTAGATCGTCGAAAAGTTAATGCACCACTCTCTGGTCCACCACCGGGCCAAATACTATTTTGTACACCCCCACATCATCATACACGTTGAATCGTAAATAAGCCACGAAGAAAAGCTCAGAATCCATGAACGCATTTCTGACTAGTTTCTCAAAAGGATCGAAAGAATTTACAAGCACATTGGCACCCTGAGCCAATCAAGTCAAAAAGCTCAGGAGCAGTTTTTAGCAGAACAGGAAAACTATAAGGCTTTGATTTTAAGAGAAATCAGCTTCTATGGAAATAAGACTCGAATTCGAAAACTCTACAGCAACTTATTCCAACCAGACTTTTCTTAGGAGGAATGCGAGGAGCAGTATGATGATATCATCAAGACTCAAGCAGTCGAGGATATCCACAAGAAGCGAATATACAATCAGAAGATCATGCAGCCAACCAAAAAATAGTCCATCGAGATGATTCTTGTTTACTACGTCACCATACTCTTTGTCATGAAGAACCCCACATTTCTCAACTACGTCGACTACGGAATTTTCATTAGTCGCAAAAAGAACAAGCTGATCGTTGAGGCCAACTTGCTCAGGCTTAAGGCCTGTTTATTCATTGCAAGGAATAAAATGTTCGAAGCCAAAGAATACTTCATACAATCTTGGCAACTCTATGCAATTTAAGGATGTGGGCTCGGAGCTGCCAGCTGCGAAGCCGCAGTCGGATACATTAGATTTCTCGAAGAAGAGTATGCTCCAGCCAAAAAGAATATGTAGAGTGCTTTGAAATACTACAGCGAAATTGCACATCGTTTCGGGAAGCATTATTTAAACAGATGGCTATGCAACTTGAAGACCAAAATGAATCGAACAGAAACATAGCTAATTTCACATAGATAGGAAGCCCAAAAACTGCTGAAAGAAGCCAAGCTGTCCTTGAAGTCGAGTAACATTCATAACACATCATTGGACAAGCATAAGTTGGGTTGGTTCGTGTTTCGATTCACTTTTGACAACATTTCGCTGTTTATGGAATCCAGCTTCGATTTGGACGTGAAGCCGAAGATTATCAACGAAACAACACTCAAGAGAGCAATTAATGTGGAAGGGACAGGTAAGTTCTTGGAAGACATTTGCTTGCAGAAATAAGACTAAATATTTATGTCCCTTCACAAAAACTAAGGCCATAAGCGCCCAACACATCCTAAAAAATGATTATATTACAATTGGTTTTCTTACTTCATTGCGTTTTGCTCTCTTTGTTCATTATTCTATATGCTAATTATATAAATCGATATCACATCTGCAGTCAGCTTCCCATTGAAACGATTGCTGCTTCTAGAATTAATCAATATGGTATTTTTTCTTGCAATGAACATTGATAATGGCAGCTCTTTGAATAATTATCATAGTTTTCGATTGTTTAATATTCAGGCATATGAAAGCTTATATAGGATCAATTTTTAACTTTGAAAGCACTTCCTTCTGTGATTAAGCATTTTCCGCCTGTGGGCTTTGTGAGGACGTTTTTGCAATTGTTGCAAGAGATGGTTGTCTGGGCATGGCTAAAAACCACACTTGTTTCATTGCATCCTCCACACTTGACGTCCATGAAGTAGGAATTGGGAGAGGGAACAAGTCTCTTGAGCTTGTGAGCGTTCTTTTCAACTTCGTGGATGGGATTGAGGAGATCTCTGTTCATATGCAAATGTTGAATCTGAAAATTATTTAATTTTTATTCCCTGAGCAAAACTGCACACATTAATATTAAAAGTCAGATTTGTCGCGGAGAAGATATTTGGCAATAAAATCGTCACTCCCCTATATTAATTGCATATGCCATAGTTTTCGCGACAACAGGCATACTTTGAAGAACAAGTATAAATTCTTTTATAAACTTATGTAAGGATAGAAAAAAAAAATCGACCTAATGTAAAATTATAAAATATCAGACACCATCAGGAAAGAATTCCACCTTTTAAAGGTTTGACGATTTTGGTATTTACGATGGTCGTTTATTCATACTATTGAGTCATTAGCTCCATTTGTTCTCGCACTTGACACAATAATTGTTTCAGCTTTCCGATGTCTTAGCATTTGCCTTTCAATTTCAACCTATATTATCAAATAGCTTACTCGTAAAGCTGGCATTCTATTTTCCAATTGTTTTGCTGGGCTAATAACTCTTCATAGAGTTTGCAGTTAGCATCCATTTTTGCTTTAAGTTCAATAATTTGATTGGCATATTTTTTTGACAACTCGAACTATGAGTTGGGGTTCATTGAGAGGACTGAAGGAGGACTCGTCGCTTAATTCCTGCAGGTTATATATTTGGGTTGCTCCAATCTTTGCTGCATGGCGAGGGATTTTTCAACCACTTCTTGCATTTTGTTGTTTATCACTTGCTTTGATGATTTCCAGTAGTCGCTATAATCCAGACTGGCCATCAGAGAAGAGGAATTAACTTTGATGTCTTCACCATCCCCCTCAAACCATAACAGCTGCTGCTCAGTTTGGCTTTCAATAATTTGGCGCACTTTCGAGGAGCAACTCTCTTCATTTTTGGAGGCTTGAGCGCAGCATGCATTCACAATGCGATTGAAAAGCAGTGAATTATTTTTATGATAATTGTTAATCAGCTCAGCCTTGCAAAGAGCTAAAGCATTCTTATTCTACTGTTACTTTTCATGGCAAGATATGTTTTCCTGGATGACTGACTTGAGATGCTCACTGAGAACACTGTATTACTTTTTGAGTTGGCCAAACTTACCTGTCTAAAATTGCAAGTTTTCTCTATAGTTGGCCAACTCCAATTACAGACACGCTATTTGTTCAGCGGGGCTTTGCAATTTTTACTACTTTTCGAGGCTAAGTGTACCTATATTTGGCAAACTCACAGATTGGCTCAGTTCTTTTATCTTCTCACTTGCTTCCTCAATAACGAAAGACTCTTCCTCGTCAAAGAAGGACTCATATAGCAAATTCTGTTCACTTGCAGAGACCTTCGAACTTATTTGCATTGTGGACGACAAGTCTTTATATTATACTTTCAGGAAATTATTTGATTTGACAGCTTCGGATCTTCGATGTTTTGCAGGGGCTAAAGGGAGGGCAGCGTGCAACTAACTGGTAATGTAATCCTCAAGTGTCTTGATTCGATGGTTCTTCTATAAGATCTTGGCCTCAAGTTCTTCGATGATCTTTTGAAGTTCCTGAACGGTGAGTTCCCGGTTGATCTTGGGCTTATTCTTAATTTTTTGGGCATTTTCCCCGAACCTCAGAGTGGAAATTGTTTCGGATGCGTGCATTTAGTGGGGAGAGCATGTGACGACCAGCGAAGTTTTCGAGTTGCCCCCCAGAGAATCTTGGAGAATTCTCGTTAGCTTCGAATCCCGATACGGAATGTGCTGTATCTTCAGCGAGAGGCTCTTTATCACTTTACCCAGACTTGCCAACGACATGTTTATTTTTTTAGCTTCCTGCAGAACAAACCCTTCCGCTCCTGTCTTCGAGACCTTCTCAGAACCTGCTAGATCTATTAAAAAGAGCTTGCTGGTCTTTGACTGCGAGTTCTCGCTATTGAGCTGGTTGAGAGTTAATAAAAATATGAGATGGGATCTGGATGAGTGGGCGTTCATGTTGGTAGCGCATGTAACCCTGTTCTTCTGTCCGAGCTCGATGAGCCGGCAAAGTTCCAGCTTATCTGAGACATATGCTTCAGTGAGATTTTCGACATAGAGGCCATTTTTATTTTATCTGATTTTCAAGTCTTGCTTTCGAAGATCGAGTAAGTCTCTAATTTTTTCCATGTACACTTCAAATATGGAGGTCTTTAACTTAAATTCCAAGTTTTCTGAAGACTTTTCGATTGCCACGAATAACTGTTAAATCTGCATGACTCAATATGTACTATCCTAGGTATTAGGCCCTTTTACTCTTTATCGTTAATGTTGTAGCCTTGCATTGTGTGAGTCTTCCCTGAGCTTGTTTGCCCATAGGCCATGATTGTGCCATTGAAACCATCGAGTATGTTTTTGAGAATAGGGTGCCCTATTTAATCAAACACTGCCTGCTGAGTAGTTTCCATGTCAAAGATGCGATCGAACATAAATGATGTTTCCTCTGCTTTAGAGGGGTCCTTGACAATCAAATGCTACATGGAGCCCAGCCTGTGAAATCTGTCAGCCTTACACTAAGTCTATTTTTAATTGAAGGGCCGAAATCGACAGAATACTTTTATGTTGGAGCTGTTTGAGTTTGTTTATTTATACGCGTCCATATAATTATTATGCACATAAGAGTATATTCAGCCGATATAAATAATTGATTGATCGATCCAACTACTCCTGGAAACTCTCGTGAGCTAAATAAATAATGCATTGCTCATTTATGAATTCACGTTATTAATCAGCATTCTCAGTTTGAAACTATGTTGATTGTTTGGTTGTTTTTTCGACCGCCAACATATATTCATTTCAATTTCACAAATTGTTGTCTATACTCATTACAATGATCGAACCTTGGCCAAAGGGAAATTACTATTTTGATTCTCTCTATGAAACTTTAACTTGGGGGCCTCATACATTTACTGACGAATTCGTTTATGTATTAATTCGAAAGCCGAATAATCAGATATTTTCAATCTATAATCAATTTCAATTTGATAAATAATTCTATCTCCAAATCTGACCGGCCCTTTCTGGGTGGTTTTTCGGTTTAATTGTTAATCGATAATTGTTAGCAATTAACCAATCGGTAATTGGCAATACTATTCTATTTTTACACTCCCGAATAAGTATAAAAATATATTTATTTGTATATCAGTATTATATCTAAAAGTAAGAATATGAAAAAACAAAATACGCAAAACCTTTCTTTTTTATATAAAATCCATAAAAGCAACTTAAGAAGAGAATTAAACCAAAATGAGCCGAAGGAGGCTAAAATAAACTAACCTATGATTTTAGGAGCAAAGATAAGAACAGCGAATTTGTAGGGAAACGGCAAATTAAATGGTTCAGGGAAACAACAGGAACAAATTATAGGAATATCTTAGATTCAAAAAGTTTTATTTAGCACTCCCCTTTGCAGACTGCCTTCGATAGATTGACAATACAAGAATGGCGAATACAGATTATAAAATTCTTTGTTGATCGAGTACTGTTTATATACAATTAGCTCATTAAATATTACTACCCTTTAGAAGAGCATTTCACTCGCATATCGCGCTACTGAGCGAGACTGATGTTGGCTGGGTTGTAGGAATCGTCAATATGATATTGGTATGCTTTTGGCATTGAATGTTTAATGTCTTCTGCTCAAATTATCGAAAAGGCAACAACAAATCAATCGAGTTCATGTCAGGTCTCCTTGATTTGGGTGATTTATCTTGAACTAAACTTTTTAGCGACTTTGAAAATCAAGCATATAAATTTTCCAGTTTAGTCCGCTGCATAAAATGCGGACTCGGCTTAGTAACGATAATTATATTGATCGGATGAAGAAAATAACCACTCTTCAATTCTTTATTCTAGCCCTATGCTTATTTCAAATCGAATCTCTTGGATAGGGTTGCCTTTAGCTCTCATAGTCTCAAACCAAAATATTTTCAGGTACTTGCTTTGTTATTCCCAGATCAAATTGCAATAGTCTCATCTTCAACTGTCAACCAGGGCAATACCCCGCTCAATTATACTCACTCATACTCTTCGGCTTTTGCTAGTGACCCGAAGACCATCGTTGGTATAGTCTCGATTATTTAGCCATTAACGGGTTTGAAGTTGAGCCTTCCTATGTCCTTGGACTCCAAGCCTCAATTGTAGAAAGCACCAAATCTAAAACTACTTTCCGAGTGATTTTAGACAGCAACGGCAAATGGGAGCAGATTAGAATCAACTTTATTTCCACAGACCGTGAGGATATATAAATCGGCAGCGTACAGTTAGCATAGCCAATCATCAAGGAATCTTTCGTTCTGTCTTACAATTTCAAATCTGCATGGTCTAAAACGATTAATCTGAAGACTCTCTCATTTTTGAGCTCATTCCATTTTTCTTCAACGAACAGCCACAACATAAAACTAAATCTGGTCCGCACGTAGCTGAGTTAAAATGGTCTCAATCTGCACTACTCGAGCCGAAACTCCAGCACATCGATTAAAATCCTGAAAATTGATCTTATTATGTTCGATCAATACAATATTGCATTTCGATACACAACTGGAATTATTTCTCAGAGCTATATTCAATCGATTCTGTCTCTTGAAATTCCGAAGTCAGGGCTCAACTAGGTAAGAACCTACCTATTGGGGTTAATATCGTTCGAAGTGTCTGTCAACTCTCCCATAAGTTTATACTCTTCGGTCAACCAGCTATTCTTTATGGACATCGGGCCTATTTCGGCTGAATGTGAAATAAGCCATATCAGCATCGGATATCTCATTTTGTCCGTCTATGAGAAGTGTGGAGCCTGTCCCAATCACCCAATTGCCCACAATGGTGTCTGTGTTGCTGCATGCCCTACCGGGTTTTACGCAAGCAATGGAAACTGCATCAAATTATCGTGCCAAAAAGGCTTTTATCGAAACAATGGGAACTGTGTGTCTTGCCAGAAATACTCTAACATTCCTGAGTGTGACAATGCATGCGACTATGGAAAATAACTGGTTGGAGAGCAATGCGTCAACATTTGCAAACTAGCAAATCAATATTATAAACTTGGCAAATGTGTTTGTCTCGAGGGCTTTGATAACATACAAGGCACCTGTGGAATCTGCAAAGAAGGAACCAGATATGACGCCAGCACCAAATAATGCAATGGAATATGCCCGATAAATTCCAATTATAACTTAACAATTGGTAATTGTGAATGCGATTCTGGATTTATACTGATAAAAGGCTATTGTACAAAATGTCCTATAGGATAGATTTATTCAGTGGAATTTGAAAAATGTTATCGCCCCTGTAAATCGCAGGAGTTTTTCAATGGATTAGATTGTGTCTGTATCCAAGGAAATTATTTAATAGGCGATAAGTGCGGTCAATGTTCTAATAGTACAATCTACGATTCAGTTACTAAGTCTTGCAAAAGCAGATGTCTAATTTTAGAAGAATGGAACGGAAAAGAATGTGCCTGTATCAGTGGTTACCATTATATTGGAGGAAAATGCTACCCATGTCCTTAAGGATCAGAGTATAATTAAACGACCAAAACTTGCAAAAGTATATGCCAAGCGCAAGAAGAATGGAACGGAAGGGAGTGTGCATGCATTAGTGGCTACTTCTATATTGGAAATCAATGTGGCCAATGTCCTGAAGGCACAGTGTACGATTCGCAAACAAGAACATGCAAAAGCAGATGCCAGACTCTGGAACAATGGAACGGAAGGGAATGCGCATGCATTAGTGGATATGTTTATATTGGAAATCAATGTGGCCAATGTCCTGAAGGCACAGTGTACGATTCGCAAACAAGAACATGCAAAAGCAGATGCCAGACTCTGGAACAATGGAACGGAAGGGAATGCGTCTGCATCGGTGGTTTCTATTATATTGGAAAGCAATGTGGCCAATGTCCTGAAGGCACAGTGTACGATTCGCAAACAAGAACATGCAAAAGCAGATGCCAGACTCTGGAACAATGGAACGGAAGAGAGTGCGCATGCATTAGTGGATATGTTTATATTGGAAAGCAATGTGGCCAATGTCATGAAGGCACAGTGTACGATTCGCAAACAAGAACATGCAAAAGCAGATGCCAGACTCTGGAACAATGGAACGGAAGGGAATGCGTCTGCATCGGTGGTTTCTATTATATCGGAAACAAATGCAGTCAATGCTCTGAAGGCACTGTTTACGATGCACTCACCAAATCATGCAACAATCGTTGCCAACTATTAGAAACTTGGAATGGAAGTGCATGTGTGTGCATTAGATCTTATTATCGTGTTGGTTCTCTTTGTGCTCAATGCTCTTTTGAATAGCTTTATTCATAAATTTAAAAATCTTGCAAAAAGCGTTGCACGTCAAACGAATAGTGGAATGGATTTGCATGCATCTGCCAATAGAACTTTTACTTGATTGACAACAAATGTGGATCTTGCCCTGTGAATACGACATATCAATTTAGAACTCAGAAATGTATCCCAAATTGCCCTCCTAATAGCATCGTTATCAATGTAAACAATGACTGCCAATGCATTTAAAATTTCACAATGAACCCGAAAACTTTACTCTGTGAACCAATACTAAAGAAGTGCCCGAGAAATAGTGTTTTAGTTTCGAACACTTGTAGATGTAATGAGGGCACTTTCGATTAAAAAAGTCAATCTTGCACCACATGCAAAAAATTAAATGAAATATGGAATGGAATTTCTTGTTAGTGTTCAGCATAATATGTCAGAAACACTCGAACAGAAGAGTGCGACAAAAAAATTCTAACAGTCTGCAAACAAAACTAATACTTTGATACGAATACAAAATTATGCGGATGTGTAACTGGCTTCTAGCGAATAAATGGTGCATGCATAAAAATACAGAAATGCGCAGAATTGAATGAGATATGGAATGGAGTTGAATGTCGCTGCGTCACTGGGTACGAAAAGAAAAGTGGAAGATGCACAAAAATTATTATTTAATAACCGGAATGTCCATATAATAGTAACTTTAATGGTGTAAAGTGCATTTGCAAGGATAAGTTCTTCTAAATTTACCCCGGATTGTGTGGAATTTGCCCACCTAATCTATTCTGGAATGGTCGTAAATGTCAATATGACCCAAGCTGTTGGGAGGGATACGTTTGGAGCTACGAGAAATAATGCTGCATTCCAAAGGCCAATCTATGTAAAGCTAATTAAAAATGGAATGGTCATAATTGTGAATGTTATACAGGATTTCACTTGATCAATGAAATTTGCGTGGAATGCCAAACAGACTATAGATACGATGGATCTGCTTGCACGCTCGCCTCATAGGGACAAAAATGTACCGATCCATATGCCATTTGGATAAATAACGAATGCGTCTGCCAATCTGGATATCATTCATATCAGAAAAAGTGTATCGCTTGCCCATCACATACTGCCTGGAATGGTGTTTTCTGTGATGGTGCTCAGTCTTAGTGTTTGGATGTTATAAACTCGCACATCGTTTCTGACAAGTGTGTTTGCAATCCTGGATATGCTCTTGTCGATGGCCAATGCCAGATCAGAAGATTTGACTAAATCTTTACTACTAGCCAAAACTCAGAGCAAAACGGTTTCTTTTTCAACGAGTTTACCTATGAGCCATGATAAGATTATTTGATGCACATTTATGAATAAATAGTAAACTAACTAGTAACTGTCCTTCTTTTATCAATACTAATCTATTTAGTGCATGTATGAATATATAGATCATGCTCATTTCATTTCAACACTCTTGCTGCATAATTCTTGTTTATTTACATTTTCATGAGTTTCGTAATCGATTCGTATGCAGCTTTCTTCGGGCAGGCTCGGGATCTCGCTTTATAGGACGATTGGATTTAATTTGTTGTTTCTCATTTTCTTATGCTATAATTTATCTTTCATGTCTGAATTTTTTGTCTCTACTTGCCTCGAGCTTGATTTGTTAATAGTCATTTAACTAGCTTTATAATTTGATGCACAGCCCATCGCTGAATTTCTATATTTATGTCTATACTGGGATAATATAATTTTAAATTGCATGTGGATATTCTTTCAGTTAAGTCTTATATCAAAGTTGCTGGAGTAATTGCTCCCTATTCCCGTTTGGCTGGTGTTTTAGTAAGTTTTCCATGAAAAATTAACAAATTTTAAATATACGTGTGCTACAAAGATTGAAAGAATATATATTTATTAAATGAAGACTCAAAATCGATTTGGCGAATTCAACTACGAGGCAGTCCAAGGCGGGCTCTAGAAGAACTCGAGGGCTAATTTTGTGGTGAAGGTATACTCCATCCTGAGTGTCCAGTTGCTCATCACCACCTTGGTTGTCATGCTGAATGTCTTCTCCGATACATTTGCAAGGATCCAGGCAAGCTATAACAGTCTATGGTGGCTCAGCTTCATCATCACGATAGGCACCATGATCACTCTAAGTAAATATAGTTCAATATTCAGCCTACTCGCCTGCCCTCTGCCAATAGTTCCCCAAGAATATGATTCTATTGGGAGTGTTCACCCTTGGAGAGTCCTACCTTGTGTCCTATATTTGCTCATACTATACACCAGAGAGTGTGTTGATGTCCGCCGTGGCGACATGCGCAGCAACATTTGGCATTACCTTTTACGCACTCACAACTAACTCTGACTTCACCAAACTAACCCATTCGATCTATGGTACCATCATACAATTACATAGCCTTCGGATCATCAGTCTTTTGGATCTTCCTATTCCTATCACTCTTCAACGCTTTCGTCCTCAGAAGTTCCTTCTTAAGCATGCTGATGGCCTTTGTGGTAGCTTGTATTTACTGCGTTTACATTCTAATCGATACTCAATTAATTATGGGTGGCAAGAACAAACAACTAACACTGGATAACTACGTAATGGGTTCGATAATTCTATATGTGGACATCATTGGCCTTTTCTTGAAAATTTTGCAAATTCTAGGGGACAAGAAAAAGAAATGATCAAAAGTTCAATCGCCATTCGATTATCAATTCTATCCAAATATAAATCTCATAAAAATCATATAATTTTTAAAGTCTGAGCTCAGCCACTGGCGAGCACATCCTAATTTATTATTTTGGCAGACTTCTTTATTGCTTGCAGAATATCTCGGTGCCTTTGCTTCTGAGTGTCCTTTAAAATCAGTTACTTTTTCAATTTATAAGTGTTCTTCTCGTACAAGATTTCGGGGAGAAATTTGTAGTGTCTGCCTGCAATTTCGATCAGTGGATAGAGCATGGATTCGTCGTATAAATCTGGGTTACTGTTGGCTAGATCTTCGCGCAACTCAGTGAGCAGCGTATTGTCGATGTAGTTGGCTGCCTTATTTCGCTTGTTTGGAATTTCGAGTGTGAGCCTAGAAAGAGGCAGGGAATTGAATAATTTAACAGAGAAAGTCTTCAAATTGGTAAAAGTGTGCTCGCGCACTGGGCTGATGGCGTTATTTGCGATGGATTATTTAATCTTCAGCAAGCCTGTTGCAGAAGATTTGTAGAAATCCCGATACGGCTCACTGTCAACGCAGAGCTCTCTTCCATGCACTTACTTGCTGGTAGTCATCCATATTTCCTTTAAGTACTGCTGGTTTATCAGTTGCATGGTATAGGGGCTCACGAGCCTATCTCCCGAATTCATCATGATTACGAGTGACTACTGATTGGGGCAGTGCTTCTTTATGTAGAACTATAGGTTTTTTATTTTGTTGGCTTGCTTGCCTTATTCTGTGATTGCAGGCTCAAAGATTATCCTGGATTGATTGTACTTTCGCGAAAAGTATCCATCAGCTAATTATTGAGGCGTTACAGAGTTTGAGCTAGAGGCAGCTGTTGAGGCTTGGCTTTAGGCCCCAATATAAAGGATCCTATACTTTTCGGGGTACTTCTGCGATTTGACAGATCGGATGGTATTTTCAAAATTGTTGATGGTTTCGAGCAGAGATTAGTTTCTTGGGGCTGTTTTTTCATAATTATAGCCCCAAACGAATACGAACATCTCATGAAACAACTCTGGATCCGAAGATTCTAAAGGTGGTAAATAGTATTTATCAGTAAAGACTCTCAGCTGCAGATTCCCAAGGAGCTAGCTGTCTGGGTCCTTCGAAATCAAAATGGACAGCACGTCTGAAAATCCTAATTCCCCTCGACTCCTGGTTTCGATTCCGTTTATCTTGCAGAGCCTGCCTCTGTAGCCTATTTGATAGATCTTCAGCAAAGCTTAGGCCCCGTATGTTTCATAATGAGGTTTTGCTAAAAAATTATCGGGCATGCTTTTCATTATCTATTCTACCCTGTTTTCGTAAAGATTAGGCCCTTAGGATTTGATTCTTTCTTCATGCTCGATGCAGGCCTGATGAATTTAGTGAAATGAATTCAAAATCTTGGAGTCGTAATTGTAGTCAGCTTCAGACTGAATGGAGATTTGGACAATGACAGGGAGGACCGTAAGAAGCAGAATAATATTCATGAGTAGTTGAGGAATAGGACGCTTTGCGCCAGCTACATTGATCTCGCAAAAGATTCTCATTGCTGGATGTAGAGGTTAGTGCCAATCGATTAAAAAACAAATGTGAGCATAATTTAATATATCCAGTTATAATGTAGATCTATAAATTATAGCCAGAAGCATTTGATTCAATTCAGGATACTCAGATCATGCTATACTTAATTTCTGCATATATTAATTAATTGCTTGTGAATATTTATAACTCCTAACATGACGCTGCGTCTGGGTGTCGGGGTTGGGGTTGGGGTTGGGGTTGGGGTTGGGGTTGGGGTTGGGGTTGGGGTTGGGTTGGGGTTGGGGA